>NC_022010.1:1102345-1116832 GCF_000317375.1 Microtus ochrogaster | reverse complement strand
GGGGGGGGGTGTTGCACACATGCCTGCCTGTGCATCACATGCGTGCCTGGTGCCTGTAGAGGTCAGAAGAGAGCTTTGGGTCTCCAAGAACAGTTGCTGCAGAGACTTGTGGGACATCCTGTGGGTGCTGGGAATTGAACCCATGTCCTTTAGACCACCGAGCCATCGTTCCTGCTCAAGGAGCATATAAAAATTTAATTAATGTATTAAGTGTGTTGCATGGCCGTGCTCATAGGAACGCTCATTTCGCACACACATGTTGAGGCCAGAGGACAACTGTTGGGAGCTGGTTTCTCCCTCCATGGAGATCCCAGGAGCGGAACTCAGGTCATCAGGCTTGGCGGCAATTGAGCCATCTCACCAACCCCCAAAATAACTTGTATTTTAATAAAAAAGAAAAAGTTATTTTTAGATTTATTTATTTTATGTTTGGTTGTATGAGTGTTTTGTCTACAAGTACGTGTGTGCACCATATGTGTGTGCCTGGTGCTTACAGGGGCCAGAAAAGAGTGTCAGAATCCCTGGAACTGGAATTACAGAGAGTCATGAGCTGCCATGTGGGTGCTGAGACATCCCTCCAGTCCCCAAAACAAACTTCTAGAAGAAGTCCATACATTATAAAACTTAGGTGTTTCTGTCTGCACATTTGCTCCTTTGTGCTGTGGTGTCAGTCACTGCATTCAACGCTTAGATGTTCTCTGCAGAGCGGAGTCCAGGAGCACGGCCGGCTGCCGGTGGGAACAACCTGCTTGGGTGCACCAAGAAGGTGCTAGGCGCCTGGAGTCCCATTGCCAGCTAGCAGGACTTTTCCGATAGGTGCTGAGCTTTCGGGGATGGGTGTGAGGTAGGGGCAGGTTCCTTCTGGGACCTGTGAAGGTGGCACCTGCTGTCCTCAGTTTCTCTGACCTGGCATCCCTTTGAGATCTGTAAGCCTGGCACCCCAGCAGAGAGCTGCAGAAGGTTCCCTCCACCACTCAAGTCAGAATTACAGGTTCAGACAATCGCCCTCTCCCTTGCTCTCCACTCCCTCCCTCTCTTTTTCTCCCATGTTTATTTTTTTAATTCCAGGATGTTTGGTTTGGCTGGGCTCCAGCTCATGGTGTTTTCACTAGGCCATCTCAGATTCCTCCTGCCCCGGCCCCAGTTTTTCCTGTAGGGGGATAAGACATCTGTCATGGGGTTGTAGAAGAGCCTGGGCCTTGATGCTGGGGTGTACTGGGTGCAAATGCACCTTCCACTTTCACATTGTTCCAAGCCCCGAGGCTGCTGGATCAGAGGAGCCACATCGGGAGAGCTTCTTGGTCTCCAGGCAGAGAGTAGAAAGGTGCTCAGACACCAGAGAAAACAGAGGAGGGGGGCTGGAAGCCTCTAAGAGTGGGCAAGGTCCCCACAGGGCCAGAGTACTCCTGGAGCATAGTATCTGTTCAGCGTGCCCTGGGCTCTGGGTCTTTCTCCAGCGCCACAAATAATGTTCTGCTAAAAACCAGGCATGAGACAGTCCGGGAGAGGCCGGAGCAGGAAGAGTCCTGTGAATTAGAGGATAAGGAAACTGAGGTCCAGAGAGGCCATGAAGCTGCTAAGTGGCCCTGATGTAACTTGAAGCCACCCTGTTCCAGATCCTAGGCTGTGCCCTCCCCTCCCCTTTTCCCTACCTTTCTCCCATTTCCCTTGCTTTCAGGGAGGAGTGACCAGTACCCAGGTCACCTGCTGAGCTCTGTCACCTGTGTAGAAGTAGCTGCCAGGATGTGAAATTCTGCTTCAGAGCTGGAATTGCCTGCCCGGTAATGAGTTTTTCCAACAGGACAGAGGCTCAGGCCTCAGGACCCAGGGAAAAACTGAGCTCTTGGGGAGGTTGCCCAGGCCGGGAAGACAAGCTGCAGAGGCCAAGCCCCCAGCAGCACTGTCTAGGGCTGGACCCCTCTGCCGCCCCGTTCTGGGCCCCAACTCTGCCCGCTCTTCCCCTGGACAATGCAGCCTTTCAGGGCCAGACAAAGGCGGGTTTAAAAGGCGAGAATTGTGTTTCCATGGCGGAGGGGCGGGGGGCCCGCCGGTGGGGAGGGCCCAGCAGCGCAAACTGTGCTGTATTTATGCCCGTCTGACACAACACAATTTGATTTTCCACATAAAAGATCAAATAATATTTCGGTTACAGTTAATTACGCAGCCCAAAAGCCCATCAAAGGCCCCTCTGCATCCACCCAGCCCTTGCTCTGTAGCTCCGCATGCGCCCAGATTTCACGGCTTGCTTCTCAGGGTCCGCATCCCACAGCTACCCATTCACAGGGGCAGGGGGACCCCTTCAGAAGCTCCCAATAGAGCCCCCATTTCTGCACAAGCTGCCTGGTCTCCCCACCAAAATAGCAGCTCAAATATCTCACGAGGCAGCAAGCCTTCTTGTTCCCCCCAAGCCCTGTCTGTCCCCTTGTGCCGGAAGAGGAAATGGGCTCCAGCCAGGGCAAGAACCCAACATGAGCTCATGGAGTCTTCCGTGGCACAGCCACGGGACGAATCTGTTGGTCACACCGAGTTGACAGACTTCTCTGTTTGAAATGAAACTGCAAATCCCCCGCTCTGTGTTTGTCGAACAAACAAACAACTAGATAAAGGAGCGCAGGAGGAAGAGGGTGGATATGGGGGAAGAGGAGAGAAACAGAGCGAGGGAGAAGGGGAAACTGGAGCGCAGAGAGGGAAAAGGAGGCAAGAGGGAGGAGGACGAGAAGAGAGGGCAACAGAGCGGGTGCCCCACAGGCTGACAGGAGACATCGTCGACACCAGGAGTCCTACAGGGGCCAGATCAAAAGAAGGTCACCTTCAAAGTGAGACCCTGAGAGGAACAACCCTGTCCCCACAGAGCCTCGGCTCACCCTGTGCTGCTGCATCATGGAACAATCCTCTCAGTGCATACTGTAGAAAATTCTAGAAAGGCACAATCTGAGACTTACAGACTCTTAATCAGAATATTCACAAGATAAATCCACCAACCCAGACAACAATGGACTCTCAGAGTCAAACCAGAGGAAGAATTCATGTTGGCATCCTGTCCAGCTCTATCAAAAGACCCAGAGAGGGTATGTGTTCTGCCAAAGATCACACAGCAGCTTGGCAGGCTGGCTTTCAGAGACTGGATGCCCTCTGGTGCTGATCCCAGGGTAGAACCCCTCTGTCCTTTTACAGGTACTATGGGGGGGGCACTTAAATTTGCAAGGTTTGTTAGAGTTGAGCACTCAGCTGGGGTGTGTTCACAACCCCATTGCATCAGCCTGTGGAAACCCCCCTTCAAAACAACTGCCTCTAGGGAAGGTTCTCTAAGCGCCCAGGAAGGATGTTCCTCCGTAACAAGAAAAGGGGGTGCTTTGGAAATTGCACCCCCAAAAGGAAGCTAGATCTGCTCCTCAAATGCAACCCTTTCACACCCCAGCCTGCAGATGAAAGTGGTATCGTGCAGAACAGGCCACTTCCTCTCCTGTGGGGAGGCACCTTCTGTTTCCAAGCTCAAGAGCCTACAGAGCCAAAGAAGGCTCAGACCACAGGGAAGCTAGCAGCCTAGACTAGGCAGGGGCACAGTGTGGGCATGGAGCTATTCTGGGCACCAAAGTTCTGTGGCGGTGCTCAGCCCGAGCTAAGGCAAAGGTGTTTCCTGTGTAACTACAGCCACTGAACCTGCCTGTGCCCACCACAACCCTTCCCAGAAGCCCTCACTCACCTGTGACCTGAGACACTGTCACACTCTCTTCAGTGTCTGGTGTTCTACACCCCGAGACTGAGATAGCTAGCGCAGTCCACCCAGAGGAGCCTACAGGTAGGTTCCAGACGGAAGGACCTGGAAGGGTAATCTTCCACCTGTGGAACCACACAGAAAAGGAAATACAGAACTGATGTTGGTGCTGATTCCTGCCTGTGGGCTGTGTGTGCTCCCATCCCCAGATCCACTACACTGGTCCTGTGAGCACCAAGGGGCACATGTTATTCTTTCCCACAGCACTGTCAACATAATCCTTACCATGGGAAATGCGCTTCACTATCTCCTGCAGGATCTTACCTAGATCTGTGTCTTGCAAATGCTTACTGAATATGCAGATGGGTGAGATGATGGACAGACGGATGAACGGACAGACAGACGGATGGACAGATGGTGAGAGGAAGGACATGATAGATGAATGGATGCAATGGATGGGTATGTGGGTAGACAGATGTGTGGTTAGATGAATGGGTGGATGGGCAGATGTGATTAATGGGTGCATGAATGAGATGGGTGGGTGAGCGGATGGGTGGGATGATGGAAGGGATTGTGGATAAATCAGTGAATGGAATGGATGTATAAAATGATGTGTGGACAGATGAATAGGTAAGTGGGGGTGGTATGTGCACAATGAGTGGATGAGTGAGGAGATGGATAGAGAGATGTGGAGGGTTAGATGAGTGAGTAAATGAATGAATGTTGAACTCAGTGCATGAGTGGGTAGAAAGATGAATGAGTAAGTGGGTTGTGTACTCCATGTGTGAAAGGTGACTAGAAAGCTGGATAGGTGGCTGGGTTAGCGGGTGGACAGGTGGGTAGGTAAGGAGGAGGATGGGTGGATGGATGGATGGATGGATGGATGGACGGATGGATATGTTGTGGGGAATGGTTGAACAGATGGAAGGGCTGGTTAACAGTTGGAGGAATGAATGTATGAGTAGATGTGAGTGGGTAGATAGATGAATACACCATGGAAAAATGGACTGACATATAGTTGTATTAACAACAGATGGATGAATAGATAGACAGAGTGAACAGACAGATTTCTTTAAAAAGAATAAAGCTGTTTTCTATAGGACTCAAGAGATCTAGTTTCAAGTAGTTCTTCTGATCTTTGGCCTTGCCCAATGAGTCACCCTCTCTACCCCTGCTTCTACCTTCATCAAATGGGCACAGTCCCTGGATCCCACTGGCTTTCCAGGATGTCTGGAAGATTCCAAGGAGATTGGGAAATCCTTTCTAAAATATGAAGGTTCTTTTCTTGGATGGGAGACAGCCAGTCGTTGATGTCCTGGAGAGGCCAGCAAAACACATCATGTAGTGAGTCTTCTGTCAGCTTGTGGAGACACCTAGAGCTGCCAGCATGCTGGGCTCTACTCCTGCTCCGTCTCCAATGGATAACACTCTCACTGTAGCTTACACTGGCCGCTAGGAGGGGAACTGGCAGCCTCTAAGGTTTATAGCTGTCCTCCCTTACTCAAAAGTTGTCCCTGTCTGATGAGGTTGCCAGGCATAGTGACGGAGATCTGCCCTCACCTGATTGGACAAGAAAGAGCAAACTGAACTTAGGGGACTCCATGAAGACTTTGTAGCTAAATTCAGAGCCAGGAATCTAAAGGACCCAGATGGGAGCATGAACCTGGAGACTTCACAAGAAACTGGCTGATACTGTGACAGACTGCAAAATTGCTATATAGGTTAGAATCCCTTTTGGAAAGCTAGGGGACAGCACTGAAGTAGACCAGTCTCTCCTTCATCCTCTATACAAACTGCACCCTCTCACCACAGGACCTTGCTAGACACTGAATCTTCAGGGAGATGCAAGTTTGCATGGCTGGCCAGATGCAGGTGCTGATCTGATGATGCTGGCAGGTATACTGATTGTTTAAGTGTGTGTTCCTATCATGTGTATGGGTACTGGAAGACCACAGATGTGACTTCTGTCCTGGTTTGCTTCCTATTGTGATAAACACCATGAGCAAAAGCAACTGGGAACAAAAGCGTTTACTGCAAGTTTCTATCTTACAACACCTTTCCGTTCCATGCTCTAATTCATCACTGAGAGAAGTCAGAGTAGGGACTCAGGCAGGAACCTGGAGACAGGAACCTGCAGACAGGAACTAAGCAGAGGCCATGGAACAGTGCTGCTTACTGACCTGCTCCCAGTGGTTTTCTCAGTCTGCTTTCTCCTGTCCAGGGGGACACCACCCAAATTCAGTCATTAACCAAGACAATGTCCCCAGACTTGCCCATGGGCCAATCCGATGAAGGCAATTCCTCAGTTCAGATTGTCTCATTCCAGGTTTGTGCAATGTTGACAAAGGCCAGCCAGCATAGCTTGCAAAAGTGGAAGGAGAGAACCAATTCCACAACACTGTTTTATGAGCCACACGCATTAGCCCAGAACATATACATACCTCACACAATAATAATAAATAATATTCATATAATAATGGTAAATGCACAGATGTGCTCACAGGCCAAAGTGATGAAGATATTTTCTCAACTGAGGTTCCCTTCTCTCAGGTGTCTCTAGTTTATGTCAAGTTGACAAAAGAAACCTAGCACGCCCTCTATAGGAGCCAAGACACTTCCCTGGGTGTGCAGTGGGGGCGGTGAGCCAGTGGAGTGTGCTTTTCTGGGACCTAAGATAAAATAAAGAGACAAGAGTCAGAAGCAGAAGGAAGATACCAAGAGGGCCAGTGGCTGCAGCAGATGAGGGACAGAGGCAGGACAGCACGGTGAACTGCCTCAGCAGCTCCCAGCCTGCACACTGTGGGAAGCTCTTTCTTGGTCAGTGCCCGTCAAACTGATTTACGGGCCTTGCCGTCCGCCGTGTGCCGGCCATCAGCCACTGCCACCAGATCTATTATTGATGGAACTTTCCAGGACCTGCTAATTAACTGTGCGCCCATGGCGGTCATTGGGGCAAGTAACAGCAGAAATAGAGGCAGGAAGCCCAGCCAATGTCATGGCCACAGCGTTCTGGGCAGACCACAAACTGATTGTGCCTCCTGGGTGGCAGCCAGTCCAGGTAACTAGACTACAGGCACCTCCATCTGAGTTGGGCAAGGCAGACTGGACTCTCTGTGAGGTCAAATCTGAGTCTAGGCTATACAGGGACTCACTCTCTGCAGGCCCCACTTTCCTTGGGAAAACACAAATAAGAAAAGAAGCTGCGGGAGGAGCTGAGAACTCAGATTCTCTGGACGACACATGGGGCTCTGAGAAGAATGTGTACTGGGGTTGAGGGGCCCTCCTGGGCTGCACAGGGAACTGAGAGCCCAGTGACAGGGTGGGACACAGCCAAGCACCCTAAGCTGTTTGCTCAGCAGCTGAGGCTGTGTCACCAGTCAACACTGTCACACTCAGACCCAAGCAGGGATCCCAGAGCAAAAGAGACACTGAGACAGTCAAGATAGAGGAAGTGGTTTCAGGCTGGGGGTCTAAAGGAGTCTACAGGCAGCGGAAGAAGGAGCCGAAGCACCCATTCAGGATACTGTGGAAGGTTGCGAGGCAATAAGAAAGGCTGGAGCAAAGGCCCTGTGGTAGGAAGGAAGAGGGCAAGGCATGGCAAGCACAACACAAGCACCACCAGAACAAATTCACTAGGAAAAATGAGGCCAGGGAAGGAAGAGGAGTTAGGAAAGAGGCTGAGGGCTACCAGGGACATGAATGCCCGACCAGGGCTTGGAGAGATATACCCAGAGCTGTCAGTCAGCAACTCCTGGCCTGATGCTATTTCAGCAACTGACTGACCCCACCCTCCCAACTTGTGCAATTAGTTCCTGTGAACTTCACCGCCTCCCATCTCTGTCGTGTTCCAGAGCGGGGGGGGGGGGGGGAGCTATTCCTGACGACAGATCAGGGCTCCCCAGTAGGTTCTCATTTTACAAAGGAGGAAACGAAAGTTAAGAGAGTGTGAGCAACTTGTCTGAGGCCACACAGCTGAAACCACACCAGCAGCACGCGCCCTGCTGCAAGCGCCAGGCAAGCCCTCACCCCATTTCTCTGTGCCCCCAAGAGGTGGGAAATCTTTTCCTTAGATGAGCGGGACTCAAGGGAGCCAGGGGAGATCTGGGCCCTGAACCTGTCTGAAGCAGAAGAGAAAACTGAATGAGAAAACCGTGTTTGCAGAGCTTTCCCAGTGGCCTAAAAGGAGGCCCCTTTCAGTCAGAATTTGCATAATCTTTATCTTATTGGTTAACATTGTCCCCTTCGACCTCCCTGCCACCCACAAGCAGGGACTGGGTTATTTCTGCAGCCACAGCAGGCTCCTGACCACCTCTTATCCCTGAGTAGGGCATTCCTGGGAGAGAATTAGGGAGGTCATCAGAGCTAGGGGACAGCTGAGGGGAACAGGGGAGGAGAGGTCCTGGGCAAAGTTGGGTCTGAGGGAAGCCTGGCTTTGGGTCACTCCCCAGGGGGAAACTGTGGACCCAAGCAAATGTGTCTCAGAGAGTAAATCAGAGACAGTTTCCCTGCCAAAGCCATCTCTGTGAGATGGGGTTCAGGTCACATGATCCCAAATAAAACAACCAAGGTCCCAAGGTCACTCACCTTCCTCCTTTCCTCATCCTGAATCAAACAGGCTACCGCTAGATGAGACCCCTACACCCACTACACTCACTCTCAGCCCTGAGGCCACAGTAAAACCTGCTACACAGGCCAAGTCCCCAGTTCACATCCCAGGGCCAGTCTTGGGTCCCCCAGATAACCTTTCCTCATCACTGAGTCTAAAACTGTAGGGGCAGGTCCCCTGCCTTTTGACTTCCCCTTCTGCCAGATGTCACATAAACCTTGTTAAATAAATCCACCTATGTGACTTATTCTCTGTCTTTTCTTCTAGGGTCCTCAGCCAGGAACCTCTAGTGTAAGGGGCGGGGGAGAATCCTCCCTCAAAGCAATGAGAGACAAAACAGATCTGGCTCCTGGGATTCCCTTGGGAGGCTTGTGTTGTCTACACTCCCCACCTCCCCTTCCACAGGCCACCCTCTGTGCTTCTCCCTAGCACAGCTTTGGGGTCCATGGGACATCTCATGACTCTGTCCCTCTGCTCAGTCAGAAGATGCATAGAACAAGGCCCTTTCTAGCTCAATGCTATGTCACGGGGGCTAGCCCAGCACGGATCACACAGCAGGGATCTACTAAGTGTCAGCAGATGGATAATGGAAGAGCACATGTGTGGCACCCTCCTGGGGCAGGTGAGGCCTGGAGACCACCATGCATTGAGCCTGGGCAAGGAGAGAACATACCACTCCAGCTGCCATCCCTCTTCCCAATGGCTTCATTTGCTTCCTGTGCCTTAATAGGACCAGCCTTTAATTTTGATAAGCAACTTTCTACCAATGCTTTGAATTGCAATTCATTATAAGCAAAAAATAGCTCATTGTTGAATTCAAAGGCCTTAATTGCCTAGTCATACCAAGATCCTGTTCCACGAGGCATCCCAGGCACCCACCGCAGGGCCTAGAGAACCCCCAGGCTCTTCTTTCCCTGAGGCTCAGTGGCATCTGTCTCCCTACGTGTAAATGGCCTCACCCCAGTTTCTGCCAAACCTTCAAAGTCCTTGGAAGGAGCAAAGATGAAGAGGCATCTAGCCCTGAGTGGCCTCCCACCTTGGGCCAGGGGTTTGGGCTGCCACCATCTGCTGCTCTGGATCTCCCAGCTGGGAACAAGGCTGCTGAACCACAAGGCCACCTGACTTTCTGGCTGAGGAGAACAGCAAGAGAGTTCCTCCCACCTGTGCAGAGACACAGCCAAGATCCTTGCCCTAACGGTCATCGAAGGACAAAGAGGGAAATGCTGTTTTCTGTCTAAATCAGTGACACACATTTATACTCAGGTAGTCATGCTCCTCTGGCCACCAACTTAGTTTATAGAAATGATCTTGGGTCCTGAGGTCCCCAGACTCCCTAGTGATTCTTTGGGAAGCCCTGCACCCTCCAACTCTGAAATGGCCAGGCCAGAGCTAAGACTGTGTCCTTGTATTGTATCAGGTGACATTTGAATTCACTTTCCTACCAATTACGCAGAGAGCTAGGAGACAGAGTGGTTGTTGTGCACCTGACATTATGCAATGTGACAAAGCTGCACCATCGCTGGGTGAGACCTGAGGCTGTGGGACCCGTGAGCTTAGCTGGCTACTGAGTGACCAAGAGCATTCAAGCCAGTCACTCAGTAGCCCTCATCTGCTAATAGAGAAATGCAGACTGAGTGGCGGCCTCTTTAAGGGGTCAGAGAGGCCCTGCCGCAGGTTGCGGGGAAGAAACGCACTCCAGAGTTCCGGAATGTGTCTAGAGGTCTGGTAGTTCATGGATGGGGATCACTGTCCTCTCCATCCTGGGAGCCCGTGGGAGGGCCTATCTGCATGAGTCCCTGGGGCTGGGCAGAGAATGGTGAGCAAGACCAAGAGCCCAAGAACTGGCACAGTAGCAGGTGTTTATGAGCAAGTGGGTGGGCATGTGAGTGAATGAAAGGCTAAAAACGCACAGGTGCCAAGCCTGAAGCCAAACCCAAAGGCTGGGCAGGTGTCCCCAAAGACGATACAGCAGCGGGGCTGATGGAGCCCTGGGAGCCCATTTAGTGAGACAGAAAGAAAAGCCATGTGGGACTGGGAGCTCAGCGATGGTGGGTTCACCTAGTGTGCCTGGGATCTGGGAGAGAGGGAGGAGAAAGGGGGAAGGGAAAGAGAGAAAGGAGGAACAGAGAAAAGAGGAGGAGGAAGGAAAAAGTTGGCAAGGCCCCCAGTGAGGTCATCCTTCAAGGGCAGGGTAGACTCTGATGGTGTTGGTGAGGTCCCTGGGCACACTGACCAGGGCTTGCTTGATTTCTGTGTTGACAAGCAATGACCCACTTCCCTGCAAGTCCTCTACCTCACCTGCTGGCCATGGGCTAAGGGCTCAGCCCTCTGAGATCCAGCCTCACCAGGTTCCCGGGAACATGGAGCATGACCCCTATTGTGAGACCAGGACTTGTTTCAGCTCGAATATCCCAGGCATTTGTGAAGGAGTAGTTTGACCCTAGAGTCGACTAATCTAGAGATGCAGGTACCAAGACTCAGAGGGAAAACCACCCACCACGCACCCTTTCTTGTCCCAGAAGGCAGAAAAGCCACCTGCTTCCAACCCTTCTCATCTGACTTGTCTATGGGGTTCTCAGAGTTTCCTCAGTACACTGCCATGAAGCAAAATGAGAGGGCTGGGGCATGACGCAGTCAAGCAACACTTGCCCAGCCTGGGCAGCATCTTGAGTTCAATCCCCTGTATTGATAGGCAATGGTTTCCT
This sequence comes from Microtus ochrogaster, assembly GCF_000317375.1. NCBI lineage: Eukaryota > Metazoa > Chordata > Mammalia > Rodentia > Cricetidae > Microtus > Microtus ochrogaster. Next base: position 1,105,806 of record NC_022010.1, on the reverse strand, counting down.
CCTCCAGGGGCCAGGAGACAGAGATGCCCCGAGGCTAAGAGTTTCCCTGGGCCTCCAGGCATGGGCACTGCCTCCTGCCATAGCCTGGGGCTTAGCTTGCTGGGTGAGTGTCACAGAGCCTCCTGCCTTTGGCTATCACCCAAGGCTTCCTACAGTATCAGCTGTTAACACAGAACAGAGAAGCCACCAGGGAGGGCGGGCCACAGCCTGCATTGTCCCACACTCATTAGGAAAGCACATTTGGTCACCAGGCATATTAGCAGAGAAGGACCCCTTGGAGTCTGAAATCAGCAGTCAATCAGTCAATAATCTATCAATCAAAACAAGCAAAAGAGTCCATGTATCAGCTGCTGAGCTGTGTGGCAAATGATCACATATGACCTAAAATAAATGAGTTCCCAAAACACTGGGCAGGGCAGGTATTGTCCCAAACAAGCATTTAAGTCAGGAACTGAATCAGTTCCTCAAATTCCAGAATCTGCTGGAAGAGTCCAGAAACAAATAACTAGTGTCCTGCCCACAGGTACCTGGGAGTACCACCTGCTTTCCCCAAGGATGTCAAGCCAGCCACTTAGCTCACGTGAGGGCCCACCCAGTGACGTCACATGCTTAAGATGTGAACAAGGTGAGGCAGGAGGCTCCCGGGGGCCTTGTCTTCACTGTGTCCTTCAAACGGGCAGGCCCTGAAGCAGAACCCACTTGAGTCTGAGAGCTTCCTCTCAACATCTTCAAGTCTCAAGGTGGGAGGAACAGAAAGTAAGAGGAAAGCCCTGGCAAGGCTCCCCCATGTCTTGGGTTGTACCCACAAATGCAGGAAATACCTTTACACTGGGTAGGACCAGGGCACTACAATTTCCTCTGTCTCCACCACACAGAGTACTCTCTGCCTCCCTTCTTGTTTCACGGCTGAAATTCCGTTAAGAGGTTGGTTGGTTTAATTTGTTTATCAGGTTTAAGAACACCCCTAGAGTATCTTCTAAATGGATGCGTCGTAAACAGTGTACAAATGAGCCCTTCTGTGGTGCATCCGTGTTCCGTGGGTCCTGAAGGACCCTCAAGGACCCACCTGTGCTATTGGAGGGTGTATGGCAGACAGTGGTCGGAAGAGATGCGATGGAGGGAGAGGGGTTGTCACAGAGAAGGTTGATGTCTTGGTCCTACAGCTTTGGGGCAACTGTCAGAATGTCATCTGTAGCTGGATTGCAGAGGCTGTATGTGGCCCCTGAGAACCCAAACCATAAGTACCCAGTAAGGCTGCTGTGAAAGGAGTGTTTGCAGGTGCACAGTAGAGGAGTGGGTACCACAAGGCTTGCAGGGTTCTCCCCACAAGGTCACAGGCCCCCCAAATAAGCCACCCTGTTGTTTTTTATTTATTTCAAACACAATCTGTTTATTGAAAAATGTTAGAAAAGATCAATAACCAATAACCAAAGAGTCAAAAAAAAAAATCACCTGAGGTCAGCAATTCCAGACCTCAGCAGCTCCTCTTCACCTTTAACCTTCTTTAAAGTATATTATGTATATTTCGACAAAACGAGGTGACATGGATAATTTTGCAATCACACACATACACACAAAAAAACTTATTTTTGCCATGTTTCTAAGCATGCATTGTCCCCTAATTCACCAATAAATTTGTATGGATCATCCATTGAGTTCCAGAAAGTGTCATAGATCCCTGGGAAAACAGCAGTAAGCACCCACATAGGTTGGCAGTAGCCTCATCCCCAATAGCTAACGTTTTTTAATCTTGTGCACAGACACTATGCTAGTCCTCTGTGAAGATGAGCGTTCTCCCATCTGAATCTGGGCAGGAAGGTTGCTCGCACATGTCCTGTTGCTTGGACAGTCTTTCCTAGCTGCTGTAATGAACCAGGTGAAATCCTGCACACGCAGCTCTGAATCTGAGGGCTCTCTGCTGCTCACCAGAGTAAGATCACGTCTTTGGAACCACCCTTGCTGTTCATGCTACACCCCAAGACCGAGCTACACCCCTTGGTGGAACACAAGAGAGGCCTGTTCTTTTCACTTCAGATATATTTGTACCCAGCAGGTGTGAAACCCTCTAGATCCTCCTGACCACCAGTACCAGGGAGAGACCCATCAGCTGAAGCAGGTGGATCTGCAGCAAGAAACCATGAGCAGCCCAGGGCTGCTAGCAGTGCACCCCTGAGTTTCTCCTGCCAGACTCTGGGAAATGGAAGCACAGTTTAGGCAAGAAAAGCTCTGACCACTGGCACTTGCCTGTGCCCTGTCTATGGGCCCTGATTATCAGGGTACTAAGAGGCAGGGCACCTGGAGTCCCACTGGAGAAATTGAAGTTAGGAATCACCCTCCAAGGGAATCCCCAGTGACCTGCAACTGCCCTTGCTCCACTTCTTTTTGTGAAAACCAGGGACCAAGACCCCATTCCATGACCACTAATTAGAAAGCACTCCCACACATCTCCTAATCACAATGGCTACAAATGAACATCTAAAGAGCCAGGGGGAGCTGTCCTGTCCATTTGGGAAGTGGCAGCACTGGGGGCTCTGTCCAGATACAGGTGACCAAGTCCTCTGGGCATGGAGGAGCTAGCAGGGAGGCGGACTAGGCCTTGGCTCCCATGTGACACAGGGAACATGTGTCTATTGGGAGCCAAGCAAATTGGCAGGTAGGGTCTCTGAACTACCACCTCTCTGCTCCAACAACCCCCAGAAGACAGCATCATCTCATCTCACAAAGGGAACACCCAGCCCAAGCCACCTCATGGCCACCCTGTGAGCTCCGTGGCTTCTGTAACAAACCACCAATAGTTTGGGGGGTTAAAATATCATGAGTGGGGCCATGGGTAAAACCCTTGCTGCACAAGTATGAGGGCCTGAGTTTACCCCAGCACCCACATAAAAGCTGGAGTGATGACAAACACCTGGAACCAAGTGCTGGGCTGGAATGGGCTCGAGCCTGGGGCTTGCGGACTTCCATCCAAGCCAGTTCAGAGAGTTCCCAGTTCACTGAGAGACTGTGGCTCAAAAAGTAAGGTGGAGAGCAATTGAGAAAGACTCCTGAAGTCAACCCCTGGCCTCCATACACATGCACACACTTGTGTATGCACACACACACATGTAGACAGTTACAGTGTTCTACAGTGGGCCTGTAGTGAGCTGGGGGAAGGAAGGACAGAGCTCACTACATTCCTGGCATTGGAGAAGCCCATTTTTTGCTGCTGTGGTTTGGACGTCATATGGGTGTACCCCCAATTGTTCATAGAATGGGACCTTGGTCCTTAGTGTGCTGCAAATAGGTGGAACTTGTGCAGGTCACTGGAGGAGAGGTCTCCTCTAGGAGGGTAAAGGCAGTTAATTCTGATGAGAGGGTTTGGGAGGCAACCCTGGCTGCTTGCTTCTCTCTCTCTCTCTCTCTCTCTCTCTCTCTCTCTCTCTCTCTCTCTCCTTCCCTCCCTCCCTTCCTTCCCTCCCTCC
>NC_022010.1:1095622-1102009 GCF_000317375.1 Microtus ochrogaster | reverse complement strand
CCTTCCCTCCCTCTCTCCCCCCTGCCTCTTTAGCTCTCTCTCCCTCTTCCATCATGTAGCCCAGGCTCACCTGTAACTCATGTGCAGCCAAGAATGACCTTGAACTTCTGATCCTTGATGCTGGGGTTGGTTACAGCTGCACACCACCACACCCAGATACCCAGTGCTGGAGACTAAACCCAGGGCATGTGAGTGTGCATGCACACACATACATACACACACACACATGTACACACACATTACACTCATGCACACATGCACAACACATATACATGTGCATACACACAACACATGCACACATACACATGCACACCCATATACACATATGTACACACATACATACACATGCACACAAACATACATACACATGCACACAGACACACACACATACACAACACATGCACACATACACATGCACACACATATACAAACACACACATACATGCACAATACATACAAACACACATACACACATACACAACACATATACACACATATGCAAACATACACACATACACAACACATACAAACACACATACACACATACATACACGTACACACATACATAACACATACAAACACACATACACACAATACACAAACATACACACACACATACATACACAAAGCCTCTGCAGTTACTCCATCATAAGGGAAAACAGGCTGTACGTGGCTCCTGGAAGCATTGCCTTCAACCACTGTTCTGAGCAGCTCTTCTGCATGGAGCGCCCCCACCCGTCTGTGAAGGCCTCCTGGGAGTACGTGGGCCACCCAGATGGTTCCCAGCTACCTCCCTTTCTCGAGATCCTTGAATTCAGTGTCGTCTGCCGGGCCAGATGACTTCAATCCCGCAGCACTTTAGATGTGGCCCCTGTGGAGGCCACAGAGATCTGCCATCCACAAGACACCCCAAAAGACCAGATTGAATACATGAACACCCCAAACTGTGTTTCTCTATCCACAGGTATCCATGGATAAAACACCAAACAAAACAAACTGCCTTAGCATAAGTTGACCCCAAACTCTTCATGGGGACAAGTTCACACCATTTTATTCACTGTCCTGGGAACTTGAACAAACCAGAGCAGCCTGTGTTTGCACAGCAAGCCTACAGTAGAACCAAAGAGACCCTCCGCTGGAAAGGCTGCAGACAAGGAGAAGTCTCCCTGCAGATCTTGGATATGGTCAGGGCAAATAGCTTCATTGCCTTTCTGGACCTCAGTTTACCGACCTGCAGGATGGGGGTAGAGCACAGGCTCTGCTGGTGGGTGCCCTCCCCCATGCCCAGCACTGGGATGACAGAGGCACGTCCCAGGTCGGACAGATGGGGCCTCAGCCTGATCACACTAGAGCCAATTTCCCTGGTTCATTGTCCCAAACCAAATTAGGGGCTCACAGACTATGCCACTCAACCTTAATTGGGACTCACAGATGCCCCGCCCGGCACGGCCTTTCTTCCCTGCTCTCCTGTCCCCAGCCAGGCCATGCCTTGGGGGAGCCAGAGGCAGCCTGGGTTCTGCCACCTGGGCCCCCACAGACGCCTTAGTGTAAGCAATTAGGGCCAGGCCAGGCCTGCTGGTAATAGGGAGGTGCTGGGCAGCTGGGCCCGCATCGATCCCAGCCTCTGGTGACCCTAGGGAACGGAGACAGCCAACAGGCAGGCAGATGGTGGTCTCCAGGGCCCAGCCCCACCCCCAGTGTAGAATAGTCACTGATGGACACAGGCCAGGAAGGAAGGAGGCCTGTGTTCCTGGAGGCCCCGCGTGAGTCTGAAAGCTGGTTTGGGGTGTTTAGTCCTCACACTGTAGACATATTCAGGAATGAGCCCCTGTTGGGGTCCTCACCGTCCCTCCAAGCACCTGAAACCCCATGGTCTGTTCTGCCATTGCACGATGGCTCTCTGGGGATCCTAAGGAGGCCTGAGGCAAGGGAAGAACTCACCATTCTTGTCTGAACCCCACCTATCTCTACCCCAGCAGCAGGGATAGAGCCTTTGCAAACCCCAGAAACTGCAGCTCTGTGGGATTCCGAGGAACAGGTTCTGAAGGGACAAGGGTCCCTCAGTGTCTGGACTGCACAGGACTGGTGCTGTGAGCTATGTGTAAAATGACGGCATGCTGTGGGTCTGTATAGAGTTCCCCCACCTGGCTAAGATGAACGGTACACATGGCCGTGTACGTGTGTATGCCTGGGCGTGTTCATAGTGTGTGAGTGTTGAGTGGAGGTGCATGTGAATGTGTACATATAGAGTAGAGGGTGTTGAGTGTGTGTGTGTCTGTGTGTGTGTGTGTGTGTTGCCTGTATGTGTGCAGTGTATGTGTGTATGAATGTATATAGAGAAACTATGGGTGTGTGTATATTTGGGTGTGCATTCAGAATATGCACGTGTATGGGTATACGTGTATGTGTGCACTGGTGTGTACACACACAGAATGTGATGTGTGTGTGCATGTGGTGTACTGTCTGTATGTGGGTGTACATAAGAGTGTGCGTGTGTAGGCATGTAGGTGTGCATACAGAGTGTGTATTCTTGTGCGTGCATGTTTGTGTTGTCTGTGTGAATGTGTGCATATAGTGTGTATGTACGAGGGTGAACGTACAGAGTATAAGATATGTGTGCATGTGGTGTAAGGGGTATACATACTGTTGTGCGTTGTGTGCATGTATGTGTAGGCATGTGGGGGTGTATAAACCATGTGGAGTATGTTCATCTTTTGTCTGTTGCCTATAAGTGTGCATTGAGTGAGGGCAAATCAAACTCAGGGAAGATGTTTTGTGGAGAGTGAAGACCGAGGGGCTGTTGGGCTTTGGGCCTTATTTATATGTCTATTATTCAACATGAAAATATCCATGGATGCCAATGATGCCAAAATTGCGAGACTGCAGAGGCTTGGATAAATATAAGAGAGTCACTTGCCCGCTCTGGTTCCAGTGTCTCTGCTTACAACACTGCAACAAATAACGTGACCTTCAGTCACCCCTTCCCCATGTCCTGAGCCAGGACTCACCAGGGTCCCACACCCGAGGAGGGGACAAGGATTTGAGGACTTCTCTAGCTGCTGCTCACCAGGTGGGACCCCTTCCCCTGTCCAAAGGGAGGGTGCAAACCTGCCCACCTTCTCACTGTCTGTGTCTCCAAGCTAATGGTGCCTCAGTTTTTCTACCTGCAAAATGGAGGGAAGACTAAGAAGCTTATTCAAGCTTGCCTCCTACCTTGCTCTCCCACTCAGGAATGGCTGTGTGTCCTGGAGCAGTATGGAAACTTTGCTGACTAGCACATGAAAATACCAAGTGCATCCACACATGCTGCCTGTCCTCACCCTGTCACAGGTGGCACCCTTGGTATAAGCTCTGCTCTGTGGTACGTGTGCCTACTACTCATTCCTCGGGAGATTTGGTGTGCCCACTGTGGACAAGAGAACTCAGGTCCAGGGGGGAAGCCCCATACACCCCCAGCTGGACTCTGTAATGTGCCCGGGATCCTGCAATTGACGCTCCTTCATCTGTCTCCAAAGGCCAGTGGCTGGGGACAGAGAAATGAGAGGGCCAAGCCCCCTGCAGCACTGCCAGGCCACAGGGCTGGAGAGCAGGCTGCCGTCCAGCCACCCAGCGCAGGCTGGCTAATTGCTGCCGTGAGGCCACTGCTCTGGACCGTGACACGGGCCCCTGACAGATGTGATTTATGAAGGCCCTCGGCAAAGCGGAACCCACTCAATGGCCTATTACCTCACTTAGCAGACACCTTGTCACCGCCCGAGAGCGGGGTGTTAAAAATACAAGCCAGGCAGCCGCTGGCCGTGTGCAGTCTCCACCTGCTGTGGTCCAGAGGCCTGCCCAGCTGGCCTCTAAAGATGCCCAGGCCCTCACAGATGTCATCAGCCTGGGTTCCAGCAGCAGAGAGTGAGGGCAGGGAAGAGGCTTCTCAGTATGACTATCCCAACCATGGTCGGCATCCGATGGAGACCGTGAAGCAGAGGCCTAGCCAGTGGACAGAACCAGGTTCCCACTCCCAGAGTCCAGCTGGCCCTGCCAGGCCTCATCTTGCCTCTGTTGCTGTGAAGCTGTAAGATGCTCCCAGGACCACTGTGCAACTCTCTGGCTGGAGTCTCACAGGACTTTCCTTCCTTGCCACAAGGATCTAGGAGCCCCTTCTGCAATCCAGCCTGCTGTTCCTGAGGCTGGCAACTTCCCAAGGCTTCCACCCTATGTCATGGACCTCAAAGACCCAATGAAAACCAAAATCACAAAGTCCTTAGCACAGTGGCAAACATCTCATCATCAGTGACTGGAAGCAGACCCAGTCCTGGACTTCCACACAGCCTTGGGAAAGATCTGACAGACTTCCCGCTGCAGAGACCAGGCACATAAGTGTATCTGTGTGTTTACACCTGTAAATCCACAAAGGTTTTCAAACAGTTAAGAATCAAAGTAGCTGATCCATTAGGGGGGGTTTGTTGGCCAATAGTTTCCATTCTGAACTACCTACATTGCACCCTGCGTCCTGGCTGGGCCTTCTGGGAGGGGCAAGAGGGATCTGCCTGCAAATCCATGGGCACTGGGCTGGGCAGCCTTGACCCTGAGCATGGAGTCCAGCAGGCACCCTCCCGCCTCCTTTTATCCGTCACTGACAATGCCAGGATATTATTCATAGCTGGCTGTTCTCCAGGGAGCTCAGAGTCCCCTGGGCAAGTTAGACGGTGGCAGAAACTGTGGGGACCCAGAGGAGGTCACTGACCCACCCTCCAACTTTGGCAGGCCTTCCAAAGATAGTTCATCAGTGGAGATCCAAAAGTAGGTGGCAGCCAGATAGGAGACAAGAGGGAGGAGTCCCGTCACCTGGCCTATGGAAAGTCTTTCCATAATTTTGCAGGCTTTTCTGCCTTCTTCACTTCCTGTGACTCCTCCAGGCCTCGGTTTAAACTCTGACTTCGCACAGGCATGCCCACCTATGGTTCCCGGGTCTTTTCCTCAGGAGTCAGGCAGCAACTCAACTCGAGTGACTCCCCTCCCTGCACACATCCTCTTGTCTAAGGACGAACTGAGAAATGTTTGCAGGTGGGCTGTGAGTGGCGACTGAGCGAGCTGAGGGCTGTGGTGACTGGCCCTCCATGGGTGGACTGTGACTAATTCTGATACTATGTCTCTGTAGACCACAGGAGAGAAGCCCTCCCTCAGCCTCTCTGAGGAACTCACCTCCACGATGGGATCTCCAGGACTAAAGGCTGAAGTGCCCTTTGCAGGCTCAGACCTGGGGATGTTCTTCCCTACTCCTCACAATGTTGTCCCCTGGCTCAGGGTCATCATCATCACGCAGGGAGCTAGTCAGAGAAGAAACCACCTTGTGTAACAATGGAGCCACAGATGTTTCCAAGTCATTTCCCATCATCCTCTGCCCCGAGGGAATCTGCTGGAGGTCAGTATGCTTGCAGGGGCCATGAGAGACTCAGGACCCTTTTTCCACCCATCCCCGCCACATCCCTGAGCTGGGTGGCAGGTGGGTGGCCCTGCCCCAGGGGTGCAGTGTAGTCTAAGTCTAGAGAGAACTGCTTCACGATAGAGCCTATGGCTCTGGCTGAGGACTCACCCTAAGTCTGCAGAATTCCATCAGGGGCCCTGCTCTGGAGATGACCCTGAACCCTCCATAGCTCACTCGCTCTATGGAGCCCCTGTCTGAGTCCCCTAGCAACAGTGGAACCCACATTCAAAGAAGGCTCAGCTAAGGTTGTTCAGCAAGATCATACATTCACTCAACAAACATTCCCAGTTTATTTAGAGGCATGAGAAGCAGACATGGCATCATGTGACATCAAGTGAACACCACCTCCCAGGACCCACATAGGGCTCTGGGGTTGGGGGACAATTGGGAGTACTCATAGCCAAAGCAGTGATATCCAGGCAAGGAGGAAGAGGAAGAGTGAGCCCCACAGAAGAAAGAGGAGGAAAACCACATGTGCAGAAACCAGAAGGCAGAAAATCCCAGGAACACAACACAGCACCAGGCCCAGGGTATAGACAGGTGCAGAACAGGCCCTCATGTACCAAATTGTGCTGGGCTGACCTGGCCACTTGGCAGCTCCTGATGCACTATGGGTGTGGATCTCAGGAAAGGCAAGAAACAGAACAGCTCTTGAAATAGACCACAGTGTGACTAAGTAGAACACAAGGGATGCCGCCTCTGAAACAGTCAAGAGAAAAGAAAGCCCAGGGTTCTCCACTGTCAACCTGCCTCTCCACTCATCCATCCCTCCACCCACCCATCCATCCACTCATCCACCCACCCATCCATCCATCCATCCATCTACCCATCCATCCATCCATCCACCCATCCATCCATCCACCCATCCACCCACCCATCCATCCATCCATCCATCTACCCATCCATCCATC
>NC_022010.1:1077663-1095504 GCF_000317375.1 Microtus ochrogaster | reverse complement strand
CCATCCATCCATCCATCCATCTACCCATCCATCCATCTATTCATCATCCATCCACCCATCCACCCATCCATCCACCCATCCATCCATCCATCCATCCATCCATCCATCCATCCATCCTGTCATTGTCCATCAGTCCTTCCAACTGTCCATCCAGTTGGATGTGTGCATCAATTCATCTATCTATCCACTCCACACCCACCTTCATAACACAAATACCTCAGCCCAGCCCCCATGTTCACAGACCAAAGTGGAATAAACAGGAACAGATGGATGTGAGGGCGAGGGAAGTAGCCCTTGTCCGAGCCAACTGACAGAAGCCCCGAGACCTTGTGACTTCTGACCCAAGTCCTCAGACCCAGCTTAGGCCACTGCCTCCAGGACTGGGAGACATACCCAGTTGGCCACCATCTTTGGAACTTTGCACAGAGCTCTTAAGGAGCTGGCCAAGTCAGGTGGGTGCTGGGGACAGGGCACAGCTGATCTCAGCTCTATTTTAGCTTCTGCTGTGTCCCTGGAAGGCCTGGGCTGGGGAGGCTGGGGTTTTATGAGAGGGATTTACAGGGCTATTTTCAGAAAGGATGAAGGATCAGGGGTACCTCACTAGTACAGCAGGCATAGAGGCTCAGAAACTTAATCCCGGCCACCACCCACCTGAAAGCTGAGCAGAACTGGCACTGGGATCCTGAACAGTTCACAAGCAGGGCTCTTACTGACAGTCAGGGCCTGGCTCCACTCCACAGACAAGGACACTGAGGCTGGCATCGCAGCCCAGCTCCTCCCTGGGTCCCAGGACAATAAGTTATTTCTGCTCCCAGACCTGGCCAGTGCTGCGCCTTAGCCACCGTTAATTAGAAACGGTGATACATCATGCTGCCGACAGGCAGGATGGTAGACGTCTATGCGTGCCAGGCTCCACTCCAAGCACAGTGCGTATTTCACCATCAACCTGTTTTCACCCTCCAGACCACCTGGGGATCAGGCTGTGCCCATTGGACAGAGGCAATTCAGTCATCACAGCCCTGAGAACCAAACAGAAGGCTGGAAGTTTGGCAGACCAGACAATTCCTGGCCCTCCAAGCCTGCCCTAACACTATACCTCAAGGCTGTGATCTGAGGGGTGATGAGACCCAAGGTATTCTCGGTTCACTCTGAGATAGAAGACAATGAGCAATAGGCCCGATGGGCTATGAAGTGGGGCCATAAATAAAAGCCTGGATTCGAATTCCACCCTGACTTGACTTGGCTGTAACCTCCTGTGAGGTCACTGGCCTTTCTGAGCCTCAATTTCCCTCTCTGAGAATTAGGGGCCCCTCTTCCACCCTATGAGCACCCCAAAAATATATAATTCTACCTGTTGTCAAATGAGGAATCTAGGGCCCAGAGGGACCGATGGCAGACAGGCTGGAGCTGAATGAGCACTTAGAAACCGTGTCTCAGTCCAAATGACAGTTAAGAGGCAGGGGACTGGGACTCTGCCTCCCAGACAGCCTTTCTTGGGAGCAGAAATTGAAGGCACATGAGCCCACAGGATAACCAGTCTCCTGTAACCAGCTGGGGAACTTCTCTTTTCTCAATCGCAGGATGGGGACAGTCATGGGAGGAGGTGAGAAGCCAATAGAGGGCACCTGTAGAGTCCAGGAAGCACAGGCAGTCTGGTGACAGCAGGGGACAAGCCAGACCCTTAGCAGAAGCTCTCCTACTGCTCCACATCACTCATAGGTCCCAAGAACAGATCTTGTAATATGGGGGAGGGGTCAAAGTGGGGTCCCCAGGCCATGAGCATACACTGAGAATGAAGGCCGAGTGAAGGAGCTGGGGCAGCTGCAGCCCATGTGGAAAAGGAGGCTCTTCTCCCTCCGTGCAGGCTTGCAGGAGTGCGTGAGTGTTTTCTCTGCCCTTTTCCATTAATCTGCTTGCTGTGTCCTGTTCCCGCCCTCCCACCTCCTGTGCCTGTTCATCCCGAGCTCACTCCCTCTCCTGAGGGCTCCACGGGTCATTAAAACCGAAACAAGCCTGGCTCTGATGGTTAAACCAGATGCCAGGCGCGTCCTGCCGGCCCCTCTCCAGGTCAAACCGTGGGGGGCCTCGGTTCCCAAGGGGGACGGGCCAGACGGGGGGAAACCCAACCCGAGACACATGGAGATCATTTGCCAGAAGAATGGGATCCGTGACCAACTCCAGCAGAGGGCAAGGAGGGAGAGAGGAGGTGAGGGCAGTGGGGCCAGGCAAAACTGGGCGCCACCCTGTGCCGAGGCTGGCTCGGCCCACTAAGGTTGTTCCCTCCCCCATCCCAGCAAGCTCAGCCAGAACTCCAGGCCCTCAGGGCCCCTGTGTCCTCTCCAGTGTGCCAAGGACTGAAAGAAAGCATTCGCAGCCTCTGACCCCATACAGCACAGGGTCCTCAACAGGCAGCTGATATATAGAAGATAAAAACCGAGGCTCAGAGAGGTTGTGTGACTTTCCGAAGGACACACAGCTAATCAGCAAAGCTACAAACCAGGAAATAATGGGACAGGGCAGAGAAGGCTCTGAGTAGCTTGTTCCCTAAGAAGGGACCAAGTCAAAAGGTCACCGTTTGCCAATCCGGTCACACTGGGCCTTCATGCCCCCTGAGACGTATCTTCTGACCTCGGCAGGCCTCCATTCACTAGCTTTAACAGCAGTTGTATTCAATACAACTCAGGCCCCAGAGGTTCACCCGCCCAAACTGGATGGTCTTTCTGATACATTCTATCATTTTTTAAACTTTGGCAAATTATAAATATAAAATGTTTCATTTGAATCCCCCAGCCTGACCTTAGACTCATAGCAATCCTCCTGTCTCAACATCCACAGCTGGTAGCTTTGAACATATTCGGTGACAGGCTCATCACAGCCAGCAAGGCCATCTCCAAATTCTATGACCCCTGCCTAGACCCACATTGCTCTCTGAAGAGAATTCTTAGGCATTCTCAGTGGAACTCTCTATGTTCCCTCTGAGGTCCCACTGCTGCCTCTGTCCACCCTGAAAGCCCATCCCATATATGCTGTCTGCGATTCATCTCTCCCTGTGGGTGCCTGGGGGCTGGACACTGTCTCCACAGGGTCCCGAGCACAAGAAGTCCTCTATAAGTAAACTTCATTAATAGAGAAACTGAGACTCCGAGAACTAGCCTGTCTGAGGATACAAAGTAACTAGAATTGGGTCTGTCTGCAGAAACATAGCAGCAAGTGCCCAATGGGCGCTCAGCTCAGCGCAGCTCAGCACAGCGCCAGCTCCCTTCCTTCCCCTCACCCTGGCCATCCCCACTTCCCTGGAGTCAGCCTCTAACTTGCTGTGTGGCCTCTGTCAAGATGGTTGTCCTCTCTGGGCCTTGATTATCATGATCTGAAAAAGCAAATTCCCTAGTCTCTGCTTAGTGGAATCTGATGGCTAGCTACCCCCATTCCCCTCCTCCTCAGATCCCTTGTCTCAGCTGGCCCCTCCTGCCTGCAGGTAATTAGATGGACACAGTAGGGGTCGCAGGCAGGGGAAGCCACCACTGGCAGCTCCTTCCCCTGAAAGGGGCCCCTCAGCCCCTCCAGCCCAGCTCCATATCAAGAACAAAGGCCTTGTGGACATTCAAAGCAAAGCTCTGGGCTGGAGGCCAGAGTGGGCGGCCGCAGAGATGGCCACGGGGCTCGTGGCGGGACTGCCAGTGACTGGAAGCTGTCCCTATCCATCAGTCAGCGGTGACAGCTCCTGGGGCCTTGCAGCCCCCCTATGGTCCAGCCAGCTGACCCTCCTCCTTCCCTGCCTGGTGGCCCCAGATCCTCCTTGAGCAGTGACAAGCGGGTCCTCTGGTCCAGGCTTCTGTTCCTTCCCAGCTGCGTCCCAAACACTGAGAGAAATGAGACAGACACACACGCCACCTTCATCCTGCTGAAGAACTGAGTGCTAGGAGTCCAGGAGAAAGAAGGAACTCGGCTTGGCCTGCTGATCACTTGCCAGGTGACCCTGGGCATGCTATGGTTCCTATCTGGACCTCACTCCCTACCCCAACACACACAGACACACACTTTGAGATTGAATTGTCATTTCCAAGCCTTGATGCATCAAGTGATGCTGGTGCACCTCGGAAAAGTGGTGAAGATGGACTCAGGGAAGTGCTGGTTTCAAGCCTGTCTCTGCTCACTCTTGCTGTGGTCCCCAGACAAGTTGCAGAGTGTCTCTGAACTGCATGCTCCTCAGCCTTTCTTTGTGAGGGCTCAGATGTGAGCAAAGCATTCTGGGTAGAGGGAACAGCCGGAGTGAAGCTCAGAGATAGGGCCCCACGGAGAGCATCTCGGGCACGTAGTGGAAGCCACACTGCCTATAGCAGAACTGTGAGGGACAGGGGCTGTAGCCATGGGACTGAGCTTCTTCCTCACTGAGTGCCCTTAGGGAAACTGCTTGACCTTTCTGGTCTCCAGGTCAGAGACTGAGACATGAGAGCAATTCCAAGATATGTCTCTGAGAGGGAGAGAAGGCCTGAGCTGGGAACCTAGAGCGCTCTTGGGTGAAGGAAGGCCCAGACCTGGGGACTATTTGTCACCATCGTCACCGTGGGCCATGGGGAGCTGTTTGGCAGCTGTTATTGGCTTCCTATCAGCAGGTGCTTTTCTTTTAGAAGCACAGAAGCCAGGGGTATCAACTGGTCCCGAAGTTCCTACAGTCTGGGTGGTAAAGGGGGAAAGACCAGCTACTAGGCCATCACTGGGAAGATGACCCAATGCGTAGTGACACATTCGTGCTGCGGAATAGCCCATCGCCATGACCGCGTGTCAACTGGAGCATCACGTATCAACAAGGATCAGTCTCAAAACGGGAGTTTGAGCCAAAATCGTGCCCATAGGACATGCAAGTGAGAGCAGTGTGCCTACAGAACACCCCCAAACAGGTCCAGCCTCACCCCATTTCCCGAACATGCACAGAGGAGACAGTGGTGTGGGAAGGGTGGAACCAAGGCAGAATGGATGGGCTGCCTACTGGCTGCCAGCACATGTGTTCTTTGTTCCTACCGGGATCCTCACATGCTCAGTGCTGCCCCATGCTTGCCCCTCACGGCTCGTCTGCCTTTTCTGGGAGACCAGTCCTGAAGTTAAGTGTGGGGTTTTGTCTGTAGCTCTGTGTCACCTCCCTAGGGCCTGGGATATAGTGGATCCTCTCAGAGCTGTGCTGATAGCGCCGGGGGGGGGGGGGGGGACAAGGTGGAAAGATCCCCAAAGGGAAGTCTGCAATGTGGTGAGTCCACAGGCCTAGGGAGAGCACAGACTGGGACCGAGGTGGCAGGTCACTGGACCCTACTCTTGGCCTTCTCCGTGGAGCAGGAAGGGACCTGTGTCACTAGTGAGGATGGAAAGTCTGTCTGAGCATGGCCACCCAGGCACAGGAGACACCTGGCTGCTGTCAAAGCCAGTTTCCCCATCTGAGTCAGAGAACCCAGAGAGATTGGGCCTGGCACATTGGTACCTCCTGCCCACCATGGCCTCCTCTTGGAGTTCCCGGTGAAGCTATGTCTCACGAGTGCCAGCATGCTGCCCAGCAATGTCGCTCATATCCCAGCTGTTTGCTACTGTCACCGCCCATATCGCTCTGCGCCCTCCTCTTAGGGGCCATTTCCTCCTGCCTGAGTCATCTTCTGTGCCCTCAGAACACTGTCCCCCGCTGACCCCAAGCCCCACTGCCACTGCTCCATCCGTGCCCTCCGGTGCCTCCACCATGGATTTTGAACATTTTGCCCCCTGCCCCTGCCCCCCATCATCTTCTCTCCTCCTCCAACCCAATCATCAGTCCTGGATATTCCCTTTTTATACACTCCTCTGACAATCTTCTAACCCCTGCCATAGGCCCCCAGAAGACCTGAGCTCCAAGAGAACAGATCCCATTTTGCTCAGAAAGGTTCAGCACTGGACCCAGGGAAGATCCAGGCTCAGTACCTGTGAATGAACAACCAAGGATGCAAGTGAATAAATGAAGAGGTGAGTGTGTGGACAAACTGGTGACTGGGTAGCTGAGCAAATGGATGAATAGGTGAATGAATGCGTGAATAAATAAACCACCTGGTGGGTGAATAAATGATTAGATGCATGGATGAGTGAATGGCTGAATTAATGAATTGGTGAATTACTACATGTACAAATTAGTGAATGAATGCCTGAGTGAGTGCTTGGATGATTGATGGAGCGAGTGGTTGGGTGAGTGGGTATATGAGCTAATAAATTAATGGATGAATGAGTGGATAGACCACATGTGGTTCTTCCAGGTCAATCCAAGCATCCTTTAGGGATCTGGTCCCTTTAATGGGGACTAAAGATGTCTGTTTGTAGAGTGTACTGCCCTGAGTGCCTACAGCCTCCCTGTAATGGGCTGGAAGAGGTAGAAAGAGCTCCAGGCTGACTTCTCTGCAAGACAGTCAAAGAATGACCGACTAAGCCCCTATGAACCCCTTTGCAGGGAATAAGCAAGAGCCAGACTAGCTGAAGGAATGGTCACCCCAAATGTCCCCAGGGGTTCAGTTTGGGTTCCTACCAGCAGACAACTAAGTGTATGAGAGAAAAACAAAAAAACAAACAAAGAGAGATCTGAGACATGGCCAGGGAGGGACTGAGCTAGGGACACTTTCCTTCACGGTCTGGAGAGTGGCAAAGGACCAGGATGTCAGGGTGGCAGGGACAGCTCTGTTGACTCACTTTAGACATCTGCATCCAAAGGCCCAGCACACACTTTCATTGTCCCTGTTGTCAAAGGAGAAAACCAAGGCTCAGAGCAACCAGACAACTGCTACCCAATAAGGGAGAGCTAACAAAAGTCTCAGAGAGGTAGTTGAGGCCAGGCCAGCAGACAGGTGTCACAAAGGAGGCTGTTGTGGGATTTCTATCCTTTAGCCAATGGTTTTGGGGGGTTATGAGTCCTAGGACGTGGTCTTGTATGTAACAGCATAAAGGCTAATAGGAGGACTCTCTCACTTTCTCGCTCTCGTGCTTTCCCTTGGCGTGGTCAGAGAGCAAGTGACCAAGAGACTGCACGATTGGTACTCTTCACCCCTGAGTTGGACAAAGGCAGCTGGATCAGAGGCAA
Organism: Microtus ochrogaster; assembly: GCF_000317375.1. Lineage (NCBI taxonomy): Eukaryota > Metazoa > Chordata > Mammalia > Rodentia > Cricetidae > Microtus > Microtus ochrogaster. Next base: position 1,088,426 of record NC_022010.1, on the reverse strand, counting down.
CATCTGATTTGTTCTGTATCTGTGAGTTTGTCTTTTCATCATACCTTAACAAATTGGTTATTAGACTTCTTTGGGTTCCCACTTCACCTTGCTCCCAACATGGGGCAGACCCATGCTACCACCACCCATCAGTCAGGGCAGGGAGAACGTTTGGGGCTAACCCAGTGGCTGCCCTAAATGCCCTCCCCGCCCCTGTGGCCTGCCACCTGGTTTGGGTCAGGGTGCTTGTATGCAGCTAGCTCCACCTTTTGAATCACCTGCTCCATGCCCCTCCCACCTGTAGGCACTAAATGAGCTCTTTTCTTCCTCCTACTTCAGCCGCATCTTTAGCAGCCCTGACACTTCCTTGTCTCCTTCCCCAGGGAGGTAGGCTGGGGTACAGGCCTCAGATTTCCCAAAAGGCATGATTCTCCCCATCAGTGTTCTCCTCCCACTGACTCCCCCAACATAAAGTTTCTCTTTCACATGAATTTGCATAAAGTGGGAGTACTTGAAACTATGAGGCTCCTGTCACTAGCCTGGGACCTGCCACCACAGCAGAGGGGACAAGGCGCTGCTGTGGAACAATCCTTTTGAACACTGTGAATATGTGTTGCCCTCATTGGTTTAATAAAGGGTTAAATGGCCAATAGCTAGGCAGGTAGAGGTGAGGCAGGACTTGTGAACAAAGAGAGAGTGTGGGAAGAAGGGTTAATTTGCCAGCCAGATGCAAAGGAAGCAGGAAGTGAATGTGCCATGTTGAAAAAAGGTACCACCATGTGGTAGAGTGTAGATAAGAACTATGGGTTAAATTAAGTTATGAGAGCTAGTTAGTAATAAGCCTAAGCTATCGGCCAAGCATGTATAATTAATAATAAGTCTCTATGTGATTATTTGGGAGCTGGTTGGTGGGACAGAAGAATTCTACAAGGTACTGGTACAGTTTTCAGATCTTCTGGTGGGGTAGAGGGTCAGCAAGAACAGTTCCAAGTTCAACAAAGAACTTGTTGGGTGAAGGAGTCAGCAAGATAAAGTCCATGCAGGGAGCCTCAAGTGCTCCCAGTCTGGGCCAGGAACTCAGACTCCAGATGAGGTACTTCTGTCTCACTCAGGGGCCCTGACACATCACAGGACCATCTGGACCCTGCTGAGACTTGAAGACTGTCACTGTTGTCATACAGGCCTTGGGAGTAGCCAGGAGCAAGCCTGTGGGGGAAAGTCTTTGGCCCGATGCTGAGTGAGCCCAGTGAACCCCAGAGAGGAAGAGGGAAGGGCTGGAAGAAGTGGAAGAGGAGGGTGGGAAAGAGGAGGAAAAGAACATGATAAGGAAGAAGAGGAGGAGCACATCAGAAAACAGGAGGACAAAGGAGGGAGAAAGAAAAAAAGACCAAGATGAGGCATGGAGTGGCAGGATTTCAGGGAAAAGAAAGAGGAAGAGGAGACAGTAGAAAAGCGGGAAGGTGAGAGGAAGGGAAAGGGAGGAGAGGGGAGGTACAGAGAGAAGGAGGGGTAGCCCGACCACACACAGGCTGGTCCTCAGGAGCGCCTTCTCTATCCTGTCCCAAAACTGGGGACAGTCTGTCCCGGGCCCCCTCGGGTGGATAGGTGGACAGATGCATGTATCTATGATTGAGCAGGTGGATGGATGGATGGATGGATGGATGGGTGAATGGATGGGTAGCTGGGTGGGTAGGTAGATGGAGAGCTGGATGGATGAGTAGAAAGAAAATTGTTGTGGATGAATTGGTGACTGGGTGGATGAATAGATGAATGAAAGGATTGATGAATGGATTATTAAGTGAGTAGCTGGATGAACAGATGGATGGATGACAGGGAGATGAATGAGTAGATTGATAGATGGGTGGATAGGCACGTGCATGGATAAGTATACAGATACCTGGAAAGAATGTATGTATGACTGATCTGATGGATGGTGGGTGGATGGGTAGAAAGACAGCAAATGGATGGACCGACGGGTCGATGAATTGTGGATAGGTGAGTATATAAATACATGTATGAAAATATTGATGGATGGATGGATGGATGATGGACATGTGTCAGGGAGCATATATGATATATATGATAGATAGATGGTTGGTGGATATAGGGATGGGTGGGGAGATGGATAGAGAGACACTGGAGTGGAAGAAGAGAGGGGCAGTCTTCCTGGTGAAGGGCCTCTTGTCTCAGATCCTTCCAGCTATCCTTCAGCATCTGGGTCAGGGTATATAGACCAACAGGCGCTCTGATTCAGTAATTCACTGTGAGGGCTAGAACACTGACCAGGGACTAGAACCAAGCTGAGTCTGGTGAAGCAGTTTGGACACACTGGTCCAGGCCCAGAGAAGAGAAAGTTGCCCAAGGGTTGTCCAAGGAGAAGGAACAGGACCATGTCCTCATGAGCAAGCTAAAGCGGGACACTACAGGAAGGGTTAAATTACCGAGAACCAGCATGTTCCCCTGAGCTCTGCCAAGCTCACCTTGGTGAAGGTAGCGTTCTAATGGGGAAGCAGTGGAATCAGGATGCATTTTGGAGCTGGACTTGAGTCTTGGCAGTGGGAATATTGTAAGAATGGATGAGTCAATGGGATTCCCAATTCCGTTTTAATATCACAGACAGAACAGACCCTATGCCGATTTGTGTGTGACTGGCTGCCATTTTTAATGGGAAAGTTAAGGGCCCCTTTGTTTATTCACACAAAGATATTAAAAGAATGCCACTGTGCCCTCTGTCTCCCCATCATGCCAAATCTAGAGACAATGTACCAAGTACTCGGCTGCCCAGGCACCGGCACAGCATGTACCCAACCAAGCTGCCCACAGCTCACCAAATCCCCCTAGGAGTGACAAGGCCAAGTGTCTGAAGGTGTCAGGTTCTCATGTTCCTCCCCAGAACTAGGTGACCCAATGGCAAGCAAGCCTGATCCCCCAGGGAGCAGGCAGTCTCCTCCAGTGGTCATGTGTTAGGGTGGTGCTAATCTCTCTTCCCTGTGTCTGGACAAGACACACAGGGCTTGTCCAATGGCAACCCAGGCCCACAACCTCACTGCAGAGAGTGCAGCCAGCAGCTGGCCTTCCCTGCCTGCTTGACCTTGGAAGGGCTGCTTTCCAAAAATGATGGCCCAGGAAGGGGTCATGCTTGAATTCCTCTAAGTGCATGCTGCCTCCAAGGGTCTCCTGAGTGACAGACTTTTCAGAGAAAGTCTGAGAGCAAGGGCTTCTAGGATGTCCAAGACAGGCCTAAATTAACCAGGGATTGCAGATGCCCTCAATCCAGCTAATCATCACACACCTCAAGGACATTAGGAAATGAACTAAAAGACCCACTGTGAAAATGGGGAAACTGAGCCCTGGAGCCAGGACCTTGCTGCAGGCCACATAGAAAGTGGGCTGAGCTAAGGTTAAACTTCTAAGTCCCAGCTTCCAGGGAAACATCCTGTCTGATCTCCAAGTGCTTCCCAGTGCTATGTAAGGGTGTGAGGTGGCTCACCACAAAGGGGAGGAGGATGAAAATATAGGACTCCTTCACCCCTCCCCCACTTCCAGGGCACTCAGACACTATCCCTCCCAGAAAGGTTCTGAGAGGTCCTCACATGGCCCCCCAGGCGCCAGGTCACACAAGGCTTTACAAGAGGCTAAATTTAAAACTGCAACCCAGACCTCAGGACAGGGGAAAAACACTTGGAGGAGGGGGGACTGTGGGTGAAGCTGGAGCTTCAGGAACCTGCCCAGGCCCTCTGAGTCTCTCAGAGGACATAGTTCTAATGCGCCCAGGGAGGGGTTTGGCACTGGCCACAGGATTGGCCAGACTACCTGTCACCTGTCTCTAGCTCCTACCTGGGGCCATTGTTCCTCACTGACCAGGAGAAGGAGAAGAGAGACACCACTGTCCTGCAGAGGGCCAAGACTAACACTTCCCACAAAGGAGCAGAGGGTGTGTCCTATGAAGCACTCACTCACAGTTAAGGTAGAATCAATCCCACGAATATGGACAGAACGCAGAGCAAGCACAGGCCCACACCTTGTAGGAGTCTCCTGAGTCATTGCACGGTAATATCTCACACGTGGTATAAAAAAAAAAACAGACCAGCCCATCCCAGCTAACATCTGTGCACATGGATGTGTGGCAATAGACATGTGTGCAAGAGAACAGCACAGAGATGTTAACATAGGACCAGGGACCTCACTTGAAGCATGTACGTGTGCACATACACAAACACATATACTCATATACCCATATAAACATAAAAACATACTCACATACACATATGCACACATACACACATACTCATGTACATACATACACATGAGTGCACACATACGCATGTGTGTGAGCACCCACACACACCCATCCACCACAGATACATATATTCTCTCTCATACACACAAACATACATACACACACTCAAACACATATACTCACATACACATACATACACACACGAAAACATATACTCACATACACATTTACACACACACATATATACATAATACACATACATATATATACACATGCACACTTCTTGCACCACCTAAAGGAGGAGTTTGGTCTGTAATGAAGAGTCATGACAGAACTCTGAGTGGATCATAGCTGGAGACTGAAGGGTCAGAAACAGAGCACAGGTTCCAACATGCATGATCTTCCCACACCAAGTCACCTCAACAGAACTCCAGTCCCCCCAGATTAAACCAGGGTTCTGTTGAGCAAAGTGTTGCCTGCTGGAACAGTGCTGGGGGTCCAGGGGCTCCTGGGTGAGCAGAGGCATGGCTCGTGAAGAGAGGACAGCAAAGCATGACCAAGGGGCTAAGCTTGAGCCTCCATTGTCCTCATCCGGAAAGTGGGCGCAGCTGTAAGAGCGGGGCTGGGCCGTGAGCTGGTTCACTCCAGTGAAAGCAGACAAGAACAAGACAGAACCAGCTTCTGGGCTGGAGTCTACCACCTTGTGGAAACTAAGGCACAGAGATAAAGGCTAGACGGACACAAGCCTCACAGATGAGGCTGTGGCAAGCAAGCCTCCTGCTATATTTGACAGCTGTGTCCCAGGGCCACCCATGGGCCTGCAGTGCCAACACCCTTGGACTTCCTCACAAGCTTAGGATGCTGCTGAGAAACAGTCACATCTCAGAGGGGGAAACAGAGGCACATGTCTCCATCACCTGCAGAGATTCCAGAGCCAAGTGCATGACAAGGCTGGGCCTGCAGCCAGGGCTGACACTTCTGAGATCCCACTGCAGCCAGCCAAGCCCTGTCCCTCTGTCACCAGCTTCCCCAGTGTCCAACTCCAGACAGTGGTGTTTCTTCCCTTCCTGTGGCCCAGATGGCAGCTGCCTCCTTTGTCCTGAGGGTGCTCTTCTTTTGTTTTGCTTTCCCTGGCTTGCTTTCTTCTTCTTCCCCTGCCCCAATTGGAAGGACTAAGGAACAATTCCCTGGATGGCAAGAGCAAACAAAAGAAGCCGCTGTCAGCTAGTCCCAGGGCCCTGCCACCCAGAGCTGGGGGATATGGAAATGAGCTGGTGCGTATGTAAATGAGGCTCCTGGTGATTTGCATGGGGCTGCAGGAAGCAGTGGAGGGAGGCAGTGGGAGGCTGTCAGGTCTGCCAGCCCCTCTGTGGGGACTCTTCTTGGTACTTGGCCTCTGCTGATAACCTCCCCAGCAGATAACCTCCCTAGGGACAGCCTTCCTGAATGCTGGCCCTTTACAGCGTGAAGGATCTGGGCAACTGTAGGGCTTCATCCTTCCTATCTGAGTAAATAAATTGAATTTTCTGTTTATTGCCTCATTGTGCCAACATGCTGCTCGTTGGATAGTTTATGAAACACAGAGGGAAGTTTGAAATGGTGCTCAGTGAGACAGTAGACTGTGAGGGACCCGAGCGGGTACTATAGACAGGAGATATGCAGAGGAGTCTCCCTTGCACCAGCCGAGAATCCTAGACAGCTTCGCTGTGCTCTGGATAATGTGTGCGCAGAGTACTGCTGAGCCATCAGGCCATAAGGACCCTCCCAGCAGGGACTAGGCGGGAGGAGGATGGGAAAGGGTATGGGAGAGAAAAAGAAATAGGGAAAAAGGTTGAAGGATGGATGGATGGTAGGGGTTACTATTGCTGTGATGAAACACCATGACCAAAGCACCTTGGGGAGAAAAAGTCTTATTTGACTTATGCTCCACATCACTGTTCACCATCAAAAGCAGTGAGGGAAGAACCTGCTGGCAGGCATTGACACAGAGGTCATGGAGGGGTGCTGCTTACTGGCTTGCTCATCATGGCTTGCTCAGCTTGCTTTCTTATAGGACCACCAGGACCACCAGCCCAGGGATGGCCCCACCCACAGTGGCTGGGTATCACCCATCAATCACTAATTAAGAAAGCGCCTTACAGCTGAATCTCATGAAGACATTTTCTCAATTGAGTTTCCATCTTCTTTGGTAACTTTAGCTGATGTAGAAGCCGTGGAGGAGTGCTTCTTACTGGCTTGCTCATCATGGCTGGCACACCCTACTTTCTGATAGAACCCAGGACCACCATCCCAGGATGACACTACCTACAAGGCAACACACTCTCTGACTTAGGCCCAGTCCCCAAACTTGAAAATGAGACTGCCAATACCAATTCTAAGAACCTGTCTGCTAGGAATTCGGCAGAGACAAAAGAAGTACACCAGCTTCTGATGTGGGAGTGTCATATATCAATCTGTTGATTTCATTGGTTAAGCAATAAAGAAACTGCTTGGCCCTGATAGGTTAAAACATAGGTGGGAGGAGTAAACAGAACAGAATGCTGGGAGGAAGAGGAAGTGAGCTCAGAGATGCCATGCTCCCCTCTCCAGGGCAGACGCATAGCTCTGCTCTCTGAGGCACATGCGATGAAGCTCTGACCCAGGATGGACGTAGACTAGAATCTTCTTGGTAAGCGCACCTCGTGGTGCTACATAGATTATTAGAAATGGGTTAAGAGGCTGAAACTAATGGGCCAGTCAGTGTTTAAAAGAATACAGTTTGTGTGTTGTTATTTCGGGGCATAAGCTAGCCAGGCGGCCGGGGTGCTGGGGACGCAGCCCCATTGCTCTTATTACAACAAGCTTCCTCCACACCCAACATAGTGGAAGTATGTGAGCTGGGCTCTTCTATGGTTGAGCTAAGGTCATGACTCAACCTGCCCAAGGCTTATAGGAACGCAGATCTCATGAATACTTTCTCATTGCTATAATATAACGCCTGACAAAAGCAGCTTAAAGGAAAGGGGCTTATTTCAACTCAGAGTTTCGGAGAGATAGCTGAGAAGACAAGGAACAGGAGGCTGGCTAGTCACATGACATCCACACTCAGGAACAGAGAGAGGGGAATATTCCTGCTTAGCTTCTTCACTTCTACAGTTCATGACCCCAGTCAGGGAATGTCACCGCCCACAGTGGGCAGGATTTCCCAGCTCTATTAATGTAATTGAGATAATTCCTCTAGGTATGCCAGAGGCTCATCTCCAGGGTGATTCTATAGTCTATTGAATTGGCAACCAACACTGATCATCACAGCAGGTATGTAGCCTGGACATGAGATGGAGTTACTGCCATCCAGAGGCCACACTGTGTCCCCATAGGCTGCACAAGAATATAATAACATCAGGGCCCAACTGATGTAGGAAGGTCTTCTTTCTTTGTGTTACTTTCATTGGTTGAATAAAGAAAACTGCCTTGGCCTTTTGATAGGGCAAAACTTAGGTGGGGAAAAGAGAACTGGATGCTGGGAGGAAGAGGGCAGGCAGGGAGCTGCTCGCCATGAAGTTGCCAGGTCAGACATGTTGAATCTTTCCTGGTAAGCCATGGCCTCATGGTGACATACAGATTATTAGAAATGGGTTGAATCAAGATGTGAGAGTTAGCCAATAAGAAGCTAATGGGCCAGGCAGTAATTTAATTAATACAGATCTCCGTGTGATTATTTTGGGCATAAGCTAGCCAGGTGGCCAGGACAACAAGCAGCCTGCCAGTCTGGGTGTAAGCCAGTTGGGCAGCGGGATGCAGCCCTCTGCTCCATCTACAACAGAGTGACGCGCCAACATGGTCTACTAACTCCACTGGGCCCTGCTGCGGGTGCAATCTCTGGCTATGGAGCATTTGTGGGCCCAGATGTTTCTGTGCCCACTCAGGGTTGGGAACAAAGTAGCTGAGACCATGCCAATGGCTCAGCTCTTCCTACCTGGGTAGGCAGTGGGATCAGGTCTACTAGAAAGTGGTGAATTTAAGATACCAGTTTCTGGGCTGTGCCGCCATCGCAATCTCTGTCTGGCTTCTGCGGGAGACATAGCTTTAGAATGGGGTTTTGTGAGTAAAGTGCTTTGGCTTGCTTGCTTGATGGCAAGGTGGACTCGCTGCTGTGTGCCTAGAACTGCGTGCGGCTCAAAGGGCACCAAATGACTCTGAGGCAGGAGCAGCTCCTGCCACCATGCTGAACTGTACTGGTCTCAGGCAGGAACTATCATAATTATCATAATAACAATGCAGTTAAGGTTTAGACTGGGCAGAAAACAGGCGGTACCGTATTACCTCTATATGGTGCAACTTAAGTTTTTAAGAAGTGCTTAGCATTTTAAGAAGTGCTCCTTGATAGTAAAGAATTACAGATTCAGACATAAAAGACCTCTAAATGGGTCATAGTGTTAGACATACGTAGGCTTGGGGGAGAGAAGAAAAAGAGTATTAAAAAGTCATAAAGTAAAGTTAATGCTTTAAGTGATAGAGTAAAATTAAGCCACATAAAAGTGGAAAATTCACAGAGAGTTTGAATTCTTTTTATTATTGTGTTTTCTTTGAATTTTTTGACTGTAAAGGAGCTAAGTACAGAGAGACATTTCATTATATGGGCTGCCAAGCTAAACCAGAATGGATATCACAAGGGTATTATAACATCAGAATTTGGGTCTAAGGATATGATGCTTTTGGAAAGAAGTTCTTCTTTTGTTTTCACAGAGGATGAGATCCTATGGATTGCGTCTATCCCAATGTGGTATGATAGACCACATCCTCCTGAAAGATCACCATGACTACCTTCAGAAAATTACTTCACCCAACTGATGACTGAGATGAACCTAGCAAACAGGATACACCATGAAAGACCTAATTAACAGTGCCCCCACACAGCATGAAGCAGTTAGGAGAGAAATAACTGTGTCCATATTCCCAAATATTGTTTATAAATTTTCTTTTACATTTAAAGGAGGATATGATATAGATATGGATAATTTGCATTGGCCTCTGCATCAGCTTCTGCCTCCAGGTTTTTGCTCTGTTTTGAGTTTCTGTCCTGACTTCCTTCAGTAATGAATAGTGATGTGGAAACATAAGCCAAATAAACCCTTTCCATCCCAAGTTGCTTTTGGTCATGGTGTTCATTACAGCAAGAGTAACCATAACTAAGGCCTCATCTGCAACAGCTCCTCTTCTTACATAGATACGTACAGGCACCTGCTGAGACATCTGTGAAGTCCAAGCTAACAGAATCCCAGGCACCAGGATCTCTTACCTGAGGAAGTGAATTTACATCAGAGGGACATTGACACCACACACCCTGCTCCCCAACACTTCCCTGCCTCCTGCTTGGGAATCAGAGAGCCTAGCTAGTGGCTTATGCCATGAAACCTCCCCATCCTCAGAGAAGTGTATATAAACAGACCTCACTTCTGCCATGTGTATCCTGATTTTTTTTCTGTCTGTTCACAGTGTTAGGGGTCTGAACTCTCCTAAGAGCCCTGGAATGTTTTTGTCTCTCTGTGTGTTCACAAATAACCCTACTCATTACTCCCACCTTAAGAGACCTTTCAGGCTATCATACCAGAGCTGTGTGGAACTTGGACCCAGTCATCCCAGGCTTTCCCCTGCTGGAAAGATCCTGCAGGGTTCCCCACTACAAATCCTATGGATGATGACCAGAATCAGCAGATCCAGAGTCATTTGATGTGCCTAGGATCTTGGCTGTTGCCCCTTTGCTGTGTCTCTCTTGGAGGGGAAATTGTTTTTTAACTTGAGAATTCAGTGGATCATGGTGTGTATTTAGAGAGAGGGGAACATGTCAGCCTGGAAGCAGAATGAGAAGAAGCCAAGGATTACACAGCCCCAATCAAACATCCTGCCCCCACCCCAATTACCTACCTTTTCCAGAGAGATCCTGAAGTTTCCACAACCATCTTCTGGGGTCCAGTCAAACAAAAGACCCACAATTCCCAGTGTTGTCCAGGGATGGGAGAAATTAAAAGGACCTGAGATTCACCTGTCTTCTGTGAACCTCAGTTTTTGCATCTGTAAAGTAGGCCTTAGATAACTACCAGTGATAAGTTGTGTTGATCAACTGCCATGAACTCAGTTGAGAGGGTTGCCTCTGCTTCCCTGATCCCCACTCCCAAAAGGAGCAGACTACATAATGAGACATTCACAAAGTTACACACAGGAAGCATGGACTTCTACCTCCCAAGAGCATCCACCTGGTCCTGCTGGGATCCCAACAAGACACAACATGGGGTAAGTGATGGACACTTAGGACCAAACTGTGCTGGGTGTCATGCAGGCTGAGTATGACAGTTAGGTTATTAATACTGTGTAGAAGTGCCCATTAAAAGCCTGGCAGAGAGTAGGCCTCCCTTCAGCTCTCACCACTGCCCACAGGTCAATTCCCTCCACTGACCTCCACTAGAGAACCCCCTCAACTGACCTCCATTTGAGAACCCCCTCAACTGACCTCCACTAGAGAACCCCCTCAACTGACCTCCACTAGAGAACCCCCTCAACTGACCTC
>NC_022010.1:1071151-1077405 GCF_000317375.1 Microtus ochrogaster | reverse complement strand
CTGACCTCCACTAGAGAACCCCCTCCACTGACCTCCACTAGAGAACCCCCTCAACTGACCTCCACTAGAGAACCCCCTCAACTGACCTCCACTTGAAAACCACCCTCCATTCCTCATTCCATTGAGCTCCAATTAAGAATCTCCTTCCATTGACCTCTACCTGAGAAACCCATTCTATTGACCTCCATTTGAGAGCCTCCATCTAATGACCTCCGCTAGAGAACCCCCTCCATTGACCTCCACTAAGAACCTCCTCCATTGACCTTAACAAAAAAAAAACCCTCCACTGACCTCTATGTAAGAACCTCACTCCATTGAGTTCCAATTGAGAAGCCCCCTCCATTGGCCTACATTTGAGAACCCCCTATATTGACCTCCACTTGAGAATTCCCCTTCATTGAACTCCATTGAGAACCCTGTTCCATTGAGGGCCACATAAAAATTCCCATCTATTTACTTCCACCTGAGAAGTTCCCCTCATTGACCTTCACCTGAATATCTCTCCATGGCCCTCCATTTGAGAAACCCCTCCATGGACCTCCACTTGAGAATCCCCATTGACCTTCACCTTGGAATTCCCCTCCATTGACCTCCACCTGAGACCCCTCCTCCATTGACCTCTACTTGAGTATGCCCCTCCATTGATCTCCACTTGATAACCCCCCTCCACTGAGTTCTAATTGAGAACCTCCCTTCACTGAGTTCCAGCTGAGAACCCTCCCTCCATTGACCTCCACTTAACCCATTCGTAGAAAACGGAGCTTCTTGAGTAGAACCTACTAGCAACCGAAGATCCCACTGACCTGGGGCAAAGCCAAGATTCAGGCCCCTGAAGACACACAAAGCCCTCCAGATGTACTTAATCCCATCCTGCATTAATTACCAGTGGCCTTGGGGCAATTTAGCCTTACTTGACTAGTGTATTAGCCAACATTACCTCACAGTGTAGTAATTGGAGCGGCGGGGCTGCATCCCCAGCACCCCTTTGCCCGCAAGGCTAGCTTTACCTGAAATAATTACACGGAAACTGTATTCATTTAAACACTGCTTGGCCCTTTAGCTCTAGCCCTTACTGGCTAATTCTGATATCCCGATCAACCCATCTCTAATAATCTGTGAGCACCAGTCTTACTGGGAAGATTCTAGCCTACGTCCATCCTGGGTCGGAGCTGAATCGCGTCTCTGGGAGAGGGGAGCATTTCGTCTCTGCTCCAGAGAGCAGAGCTGTCGAGTCTCTGTCTGAGGTGTCTTACCTCACTTCCTCTTCCTCCCAGCATTCTGTTCTGTTTACTCCACCCACCTATTATCTAAGCTATGATCCCAAGCAGTTTGTTTATTACTCAACCAATGAAATCAACAGATTGATATATGACACTCCCACATCATCACAGCATCAGCAGCCCTAGGACATGACCCATGTTGGCTACTCACCTACTGCACGTGGCCTCTGGAGTCACCAGGTGCTGGCATTTAAGTGACCTGTAGGCATCGCATTACGAGAGCAAAAGAAGGAGGGAGCTGGCCCACAGAGATTATTCCAGGCTACGTTACAGCTTTGAAACACAAAGCCCCAAGGCATTGCTTTCTAGGGGGATTCCTGGGAGATGAAGAGGCTGAGATACAGGAAGCCTGATTTTGAAGGTGAGGATGAAATCAAGGAGGATCAGGATCCAGAGGCCCACACTGCTGCGACCCCTGGTATAGACAGATACATTCTCATTACTGCTGGCTTCTGATGTGGAGAGATATTCTCAATCTCCCTTGTGTCTGCCTCAGAGCAACCTCTACACCAACGATTCCACCAGTGAAGGGCAATAGCCCCATGGGGCTCAGGATCTATTCCAATTCCAGTGTAATTAATGGCTCCCCAGTGTCTTGCCTGGGGTTTGAGGTCTCCCTGGAATTCCTCCACTAAAGGAAGTTCTCAGGCCTACGTATTCTATGAAAATGGTCTGTAGCCCTGGGAAAGCAGAGAAAAAGTTCATCTCTGGAGCATAGTATCTTGTCGGCTAGAATTCTTGACTTACATTTCTCTCCCCTTCGCTGCACTTAAATATTAAATGTAGTATTAATAGCTCACTTTTAATTACCCATCAGTAATGTACTAAGGCTCAGAAATTAATGAAGGGAAGGACCCAACCCAGAATATTTCCTACTCCTCTGGGTGCCAAGGGCCAATGGGAGGGAGAAATTTGCATGTGATTTGCATGTGAGGTTTGGTAGCCCTGGCTGGGAGGATGGAAGAAAGACATAAAGGCTCAAATGTGAGGCCTGCTATGGACCCACCCAAACTCTAGCACTGCCCGGGGCAACATCTTTCTATCTCTCGGGTGAGAAGCCTCTCAGAGCTTTGCAAGCACCGGTGTCCTTGTGAGCTGGGATCTGGATACGCTTCCCAAACTCTGCTTCAGATTCACTTTCCACTGTGGTGGCAGCAAGTGTCACTTTAGATGCTTGGATGCTGAGGCTGGTGGCCAATGTCATCCTCACTCTCTTGATGAACATCCAGGGCTAGTCCTGTGGCTCATTTGGTAGGGTGTTCACCTAGCATGCATGGAGCCTTGGCTCATATCCCCAGCACCACACAATTGGTATGGCAGCACACTGCTATGTTGATGTCAGCACCCAGGATTGGGACTTTAGAGTTACCCTCAGCTACTGAAGCCTCCTGTGATACATGAGACCATGACTCAGAATCACAGAAACAAAATAAAAGATTAACTCCAGAGGCTGTGGCAGGAGGATTGTGTGTTTGAAACCAGCCTGGGCTACTTTATCTCTAAATGAAAGTTTCAGAAGGTGTGGCTCTATCTCCATGGAAGAACACTTGCCACTGTGTGCATAAATTCAATCCAGAAAACCAAACAGTCTGGTTTCTCTTTGACAGTCTGAGAACAGGCATCTGACCAAGCAGCTTGCTCCCAGGAATACTGTGAGAAAGGGAAACTTGTGTCCATGGAAACATGAACCACAGTAGCCAGGAGTAGGAAGAACGTCTGTCAAGGGAGGGGAGTGAGCTCCACCTGTGAGGTGGGATAGTGTGAGGCACAGAATCAAACGCTGGGCACGCTGTGACGCCGACAGACCTTATAGACACCTCTGAGGATTACACTATGCTTTTAGATTAAATTCCAAAAATACACAGATCTCTGGAGACAACCAGATTACTGGTTGCCAGGACGAAGGTTGGGGGTGGGAAGAACAAAGTCAGGCCAGTGGAGAAGGGTTGGGGGTTTCCTTCTGAAGTGTAAAAAATGTTATAAAAATTATTGTGATGATGTTTTCATAGTTCTTGAATCTGCTAACCCCCTAGATCTGTGCTTCAAATGGATAGACTGTGTGGAGAGTAAGTTACCTTAGTAAAGTCGTTAGAGACAAGCCACGGGCTGTCCAACACAGCACTAAGTGGATGCTGTCCCCTGTTCAGCGGTGGTCTCCTCTTGGGGATTAAGGAGCAGAGTCTATGGTAAAACCATCAGGAATCTGAGATCTAAGCAACTGTCAGTGCTACTCCTGGCAAGCTATATCACCCTGGGCAAGTAGCTTCATGACTCTGAGCACCCATAGAGCCCCCAAATGTGGGGCCAGTGTGATGTGAGGAAACAGAAGAAACTTGATTGGTCCCGGCCTAACTCCAGCACCAAGTGAGCTATAGTCATCTGGCTCCTCTCCTTTGATGACAGTGAAGTCACTGGAGGTAGGTTGGCTCCTATTATCTCCCCACTACAGAGCTGGTCCTATCCTTTGTGGCAAGGGCAAGCATCCCCAACCCTCAGGGCTTAGGACTGGGGCTAGCTGCTCATAGGAACCAGTGCTGTGTAGATGTTGGGCATCCAAGTGCAGAGTGAGTAGCTCAGGTCCTCCCAGAGAGGATGGCCTGGGTCCTTCCAGAACTACTCTGTCCCATGTCATAGTACTAAGCAGTGGCCAATGCTAGTGTAATGGAACTCACCTCTTACCCCAGCACTTGGAAGTCTGAAGCATGGGGATCATACATTTGAAGTTAGCCTGGACCACAGAGTGAATCTGGAACAATCTGGGTTATATAGGCAGATAGACCTTGTCCCCACAAAGAATGGGAGGGGGTATGAAGAGGGGAGAAGGAAGGGATGTAGAGAGAATAGGAAAGATGGGGAGATGAGAGAAGGGGAGGAACCTTAGGGGTAGGTTCAGCTGGCGGTCACTGGGTTGGGGTGTTCTGCTCTGGTTCAGGAGAGTGCATTGTAAAAGAGCTTGCCTGCCTGGCCTTGGTTTCTGCCCCAGTTTTGTTTGCCATGAGATCCCTGCCTAGCTCACAGGTACTCCTGCTGTGATGCTCTTCACACCCATGGTGTGAACCTTCACCCGCAAGACTCCTGGGTTTATATTCTTGTTCCCTTCTTTCTTTACCAGTTACCCTGAGTCCAGGCTTTTCTCTTAGCAACAGAAAACAGACGACGACGACGACACTTTCCTCAGCCCCATCTGTCTTCACTGTCTTCCATGAACACACATGACTAGAGGTTCCCAAAGCATACCTGTCCCTCGGCCCTTCCCAGCCAAGGTCTGCTGACTCTCTTACAGGGTTTCCCCTGGGTTTATCAAACTGGCCCACACTTAGAACATAGCAGCCATCAGAGTGTGACCCCTCTAGAAGCTCAACACTGTGTCTGTGAAATGGGCCAGCCCTGGCACCACCTTGTAGGTGTGTCATGTGTCCTAGAAAGGCCCTATACAGTCGGATTTAATGTGCCCTTGGGCAAGAAGACACTCAACGGTTCACACGCTGCAAGTTGAGCTTCGGACAGAAGTATTTCTGATTGGTTTTTGTTGTTGTTGCTTCTAAGATTTTGGAATATTTATCTTGACAGTAATTTTCTACCACAATTTCTGGCATGATTCATGGTATGAGGTCAGATGTGATGTTTTCTAGTTGAAATATCATGTGATTCTCCAAACATCCTTGACCTGGGAAGGTTTGGAATCCAGTTGTCCACATTAACCAGATGCCCAGCCTGTGTTCAAAACACTAAACGGAGACACACACTCCCCCAGAGCGCAGCGTCAGAGACAGACCAGAGGATTTTAGTTCATTCTTCCACATATTCCTGGAAAAATGTGAGAGGCAGCATAAAACAATTTCTTTTCTTAAAGGTGTGTGTGTGTGTGTGTGTGTGTGTGTGTTCAGAGGAGAACTTTTGAAAGTCAGTTCTCTTCTTCTACTATGTGGGTCCCAGGAACTGAACTCTGGCTGTCAGTCTTGGTGGCAAGCACCCTGCCCCCTGAACCATCTCTCCTGCCTCAAGCTGTTGAATCTCTACTGTGTGGTAGTCTTCAAAGGTATGTTCAGGTATAATCTTAGTCACCATCCTTTCCTTCAGTTCCTCTTGGTCCCTCTCTAGGAGCCTCGCTGCACCCAGGCCTCCTGTTCACCTTCACCCTGTCCACAGTGCCATTGGAAGCCCTGTGTGCAGGAAGCTGCGGACGTTGCTGACACCCATGTGCCAGCTCCCCTGCCTATCATGCACAGCCCCAGAGGTTGCAGAAGTGAGCACACCTCTCAGAACCCCCTCCCCAGAGGTAGGCCCCACAAGGACTCTATTAATCTCTGCCATCTTCTGAAGCTGGTGCCTCAAGCTGGCCAGAGGGGGAGGTAACACTGCCCATAGCTCACTGGAGCCCTTGATGATCACGTCAAGTGGCTGGTCATTTATTACTCTCCTTAGTGGAAGAAAGTAAATAAACAAGAGCTGGGGTCTTCAGGACCTGGAGGACAGTAGTTTGACGCTTTTCCATGCCTGCTCCAAGGCTCAAACACTGAGGATGATGTGAGTGGTGAGCCCTGTCGGGAAAACACGGAGGCTCCATGCTAAGCAAGCTCAGCAAGCTGCAGGTGGGTACCTGTCCTTGCCCAGGGCCAGAAGGCATCCCCTTTGCGTGTGTATTAACAGATCCACAGGGTCCGCGTGAATGGCCTTGGAGTCTTCTATGGAGACAAATGAGTGTCCAGGAGAGGTATGTGGACCCAGTGCAGGAGAGGAGAGAGGGGCCCAGGTGGAAGTGGCAATGTCAACATGTGTCACCCTTCTAGACTCACTTTGCTCATCCACAAAATGGGCAAGCCTTGGGAATGAGGGACCTTATGAATATCACTGCCTTGAAATTCTAAATTTGATCCTTGAACTTACATGTTTCAAGAGCCAAGGGGACACAGCAGATATGTCCAAGACAAAGGAGAACAAAGAAAGATTCTCTCTCTCTCCCTCCCTCCCTCC
>NC_022010.1:1062598-1070899 GCF_000317375.1 Microtus ochrogaster | reverse complement strand
CCTCCCTCCCCCTTCTCCCTCCCTCTCTCCCTCCCTCCCTCCCTCTCCCCCCATCCCGCCCAGGCACACCTCCGGAGCACTGGAGTGGCAGGCACATGTCATCACAGATCACATCGTTTTCCAGCCACTGTTTTGCCCTTCCCACTGGGCCCATAGTGTGCACCACTCCAGAGACCTCAGGCCTTAGGAGACTCCTGGCACCACATAGCCTTTCCTCTCAGGGTTCTTCGGGCCCCCAGCAGACTGCGGCTATAGTCATGGTTACCTCCTCCTGTTCCAACCCTGTGCCCCAGGCACACAGGTCCCCCTCTGCCACCTAGCTCCAGTTCTGGGCAGGACCTCACCACAACCCCTGGTGTAGCTGCCTCCCCAACCTCTCTCTTGTCACAGAAGTAAGGGGTGGCTCCCCAAGGCTCTCCTAGAGCCCTACAACCCAGCCTTTGGTTCTACATAATCCCTAACCACCACTGGCAGATTGCTCACCGGTGCTGCGCAGCATCACAGGCATGTCCACGCTCAGCCATGCTCTTCCGTGAGCACTGCGTTCCATTCCATTCTCACCAGGACCTGAGGATATAGGCACTGGGAAAATCTGCATCCTATATGTAGGAAACAAGCCCAGAGCAGTTCATTCACTTGCTCAAGGTCACACAGCACCGGACAGAACCAAGATAAGACCCCAACAGACTGGCCACAGTAGTAGGCTTAGACCATAGCCAAGCCTTCCCCTGGGGAATCTCCTCAGGACTTATCTACACTGACACCCAATTCCCACCTGCCAAGTCACAGCCTGGGGAAGTAATGGAGTCTCCTGCTAGCGGCTGGCTCTGGATAAGTCACACACACACACACACACACACACACACACACACACACGGGAGCACACCCATCACTTAGAGGGAGAAAGACCAGGAGTCCTCCATGGGTCCATGGCTAAACTCATCCATGTGGGGAGGAAGCAAGGGTCCAGGACCCCAAGCTCAGACCAGGGTGACATCTCTCACAAAGGGCAGTGCCCAACAGGACAAGACGGTTCACATGCCTCCTGCACTCCAAGACCTCCTCACCCCACGACCACAGCCCTCTGCCCACACCCTTCCTTCCTAGGCAGGAACTGCCAGGAGGGGCTGGGCTGGTCCCAGCTCACCCCAGCTATGACCTTGAATTGAACAAAGTCTTTGTGTGGCCAGAAGCAGACACCATTGTCCCAGTGTCCCAGTGACTCTGCTGGCCCGTGTTGGAAGCTGCCCAACCAAACAGTGAGGTGGTGCTCACGTCAAATCCACACTACCTGGGAAACTGAGGCACAGAGCAGACCGGAACCAGCTAATGATCACACAGACCTCTGTGGCAGTCGCCTGGCCCAAAGCTTCTCTGCTATCCTCTACCACAGTCTAGCACATGTGGGCAGCAAGCACCCAAGGCATCCAAGGCTCTCCCTGGGTGCACTCTCTCAGATGGCCACATGCTCCTCTAAGCCAAAGGCCTGCCAGGACTCCAACCACCTGTAGATGATAAACCAGTGCCTCTCACGCGCCCTCACCCTCAGGCACACTTGAGGTATCACAGCTGGACCGTCCCTCCCAAGGCCAAGCTGTGTGACTCTGACCGAGAACTGTTTGCCCTCACTCATTCTTATGGCTCACACAGGGGACCACACAGCTGATGTGGCTGAACCACACACCCATCCATAGAGCTGACAGATAACCCTCCAGATGAGGGAACTGAGGCTCAAAGAACGGGAAGCTGTGCACCCCCAAGTCAGGAAGCATGTTCAGGGCTCAGGAGAGGATGTGGGTGTCCATGGGGCATAGGTGCTTCCTGCCCAGAGCCAGAGGTGGGGGCAGGGCCAGCCTGAGGGGAGGGGTAACTCTTTCCTGCCCAGAGCCTCCCCTTCCACTCTCTCCCTCCCTCCTCCCAAGACTGCCAAACAAAGAGTCCTTTATCAAGATTGTGGCTGCGTTCTTTGGTGACACATGTGGACAAAGGAGGGGACCAGGAATGACAGGAAAGCCCTGCTGTCCCACAGCAGTCTGCAGCCTTCCCACGCCCCACCCGCCTCACAGGCCTCCCTGGAGCCTTCCAGTTTCCCTCCCCCCAGGGCTCCAGAGGGTCTCCCAGGGCTGAGCACAGTCTCCCACAACCAAAGCATGACCAGGCTGTCTGTTTACCTCCCAGGTCCAAAAGCCTCAGTCTTTCTGTCTGCATTTGATGGGTGTTTGAAAGGTCTCCATGCCAGGCACGCTGAGAGGGGAGCAGGCAGGGCAGCTAGTACTGTTAAGTTTCATTTTCAGCCCTGCCTGTGCTTCTCCAGTTCCCAGAGTTTGCCCCGCACTGTTTCATAACAGGGCCCTTCCTCTCTTTAACATCTCCCTATCTCTCTCCGACAGGGCAGCCCATCTTGACTGCAGTGTAGCTGCCAGGCTGGGTGACTTGTTGACCACATGTGGACACTTTGGCCCTATGTACCTCCTCACAGTTTACAGTCCCTTAACTGTCCGTGTCGGCTAACACAGCCACCCACCATCAGAGCCCCTTAAGAGCAAATCCAGGTGTTCCTTCTCCTCAGACCTGGGACAATGCCCAGACAAACTCAGACTATGATTTTGAGATAGGAGGGTGGATGTATGGAAGGCTAGATGGCTGGATAGGTAGATGGATGGATGGGTGGATAATTACACGATGGATTAATGGATGAGTGGATGTGTAGACAGATGGATTTATAAGTGGATGGATGGATGGATGGATGGATGGATGGATGGATGGATGGATGGATGGACGAGTAAGCGGAGAGATAGGCTGGTTGAGGGAAGGTAGGTGAATGGATGAACGGCTAGATAGATGGATAATGGGCTGATGGAGGTGAATGAACTGGATAGGTCTAGGAACAGATGGGGGCCGCTCAATTGATGGATAAATGTTTGAGTGGATAGATGAGTGGGATGGCAAACGAATGTGTGGGACTGTTTCCAGATGTGCTAGGCAGAGAGTAGGAAGGGCAAGAGGGAAGAAGGTGGTTCTGGGAAGTGAGGGAGGCATCTTCCCAGGCCATGGGTTGTCACTTTCTCCACAAAGTCATGGCTGCTGTACCACTAACCCCAACCATTTGCATCTGTGCTCCCTCAGAGGCTGGACTATGAAGACAGCATGAGCCTTCAGAGATTCCACGATGGTATAAAGAAAATACTGGGGTTTGGGAAGATAGCTCAGCAGTTACGAGCACAGCCCTGGGCTCTGCGCCCAATACTCCGTGGCAGCTCACAACTAGTTTCAGTATCTGACAACATTTTCTGGCCACTGAGGGCAAGAGGCACACAGGTGGTGCACAGACATACATGTAGGTGAAATACCCACACACATAAGGTTAGAAGAAGGGGGAGGAGTAACCCACAATCTCTCTTACAACTCCCTGGTCCAGATCTCTCAGAAAAAAAACCACAAACAAAAACAAAACAAAACAAAACAAAAAACACTATTTCCATCAGATTCTCAACAAAAAAATCCGTAGTCTGGCACTTAGAAGTTTCACACACACACACACACACACACACACACACACACACACCCTGCAAAAAAATATAAAATAAAATAAAAATAAATAAATAAATAAATAAATAAATAAATAAATAAATCAAAAAAACAACCGTCATTTCATTTAAATGTTGACCTTGGATACAGTCTACGAGGTGTGTGGAAAGCATACAGAAAAAAGAGACCAAGTTCAGTTTCCACAGGAGTTCATAACTTGAACACAGCTTGAAAACCCAGTGTGCAGTTGATTCCAGACAGCTGCCCAGAGTCACAAAGCAGGGCCCAGACAAGAAAGAGCTGGGATCCAGAGTTCCAGACTCCTGGACCAGAGCGCTCTTCTAGGGATTCAAATGGGACAGAAGCCTGTGACGATGACTAAGATGAGGAGGGGGAGGAAGGACAAATGCCTCTTCGTCCTGGGGTAGGGAAGAGCCTGACTACCCTCAAAGCTGGCTTCCTCCACCCCACACTCCTGAACAGGTAAGGAAGCTGGAGCCAGGTCTGTTCAACTCCCGAGCCTGCGGTGGAGCTAGCTAGAGCCAGGACACTGGGAGTGGCAACAGCTGGCTTGTAATTCAGAAAGAAGACACAGGTGGGGACACCTGTGTGGAAATCTTATCCACAGTCCAAGCCAGGACTACCTCAGCAGGAGAGCCCAGCACTCCTTCCTGAGTTCATGCTGATCTATGTCTACATCTAAGCACCCAGGCAGGCCCTCGGCCAGCCCCATCTCATGGCGTCTTTGTTGCCTTAGCTGGGATGGGTAGTTCCAGGGAGGCCAACAGTAACCTTCCAAGCTGGACAGAAAAGGCTGCCGCTCAAAACAAACAAACGACTTCCGGGGCAGAGGGCAGGAAGGAGGTTCCAGGCGGGCCTTTGGGCTGCATGCGGCCCATTCAGCCAGCCCCGCCTGACTGTGAAGAACGCAGAGAATCAATCACAAGTCCTGTGTGTTTGCAGAAGGGTGCGTGTGGCTGGGAGGTGCCTGGGGACACGTGTCTACTGCTTGGGCTCCCAGACCCGCTGGACCCTGAAGGCTTTGATACTGAAACAGATTTCCAGGCCTAAACCTGGGGGGTAGCATCTGTGGCCATGTTCTCCAAGGCTGGATTCAGTCTTCTAGATAATTATAGGAAGCAGGTTGACTTGGCAGTCCTGTGGGTAGTGACGGAAAGGCAAGGATTTAACAGATTAAGGTGAGATCCTTCTAGCTAGGCACTCATGCTTCTGGAACATTCTGCCCAGCTAAGTAAGGCCCAGTGTGCTCATCCTCCATGCCGTGTACCTGCAGATCCGTGATACCTAGGGCATAGTGAGAACTCTGTAAATTTGAGGAAACATCTTTGTGCTGTCCCTGTCACCCAGGCCTGCCTGCAGCTCACACTCCATCTGCCCTCCAGGCCTACTCCAATGCCTGATTCTCCACTTGCTCACCTCTCCTCTCTGGAAGCCGAGTTGCTGGGGAAGTTGTCCCCTGCTTGTCTCCACTCAGAAGTAGCAAACCCGCTGCCTGCTCCTCAGGCTTCATGCTAAGAGCCACCGTCACCCTGGGCCACCCTCCACTCTAGGATTCAGCCTCTTTCTTGCCTTCTTGTTTCCTTTTTCATGTTTTACTTGATTATTTGCTACAGCGGAATTTTGCTTTATAGCCCAAGCTGGCTGCAAACATGCTGGGATGCTCCTGCCTCAGCCTGGTGCTGCTGGGGTGCTCCTGCCTCAACCTGGTGCTGCTGAGATGCTCCTGCCTCAGCCTGGTGCTGCTGGGATGCTTGAGGTATGCAGGCCACAACTACAGTGCTGGCCTGGGCTGTTGAGCTGACTCCCTGGTACTATCTGTGTCCAGTGCCTGCCAAAAAAGAGCCAGAATTCTGCCCCCCCCCCCACCACCACCACTACCACACCATGGCACAGATGGGATGACTAGCCAGAGGACAAGACAAAGGTCACTCAGAGAGCCTGTAGTAGGCAGCCTTTGATACCCTCTCTACAGGATGTTTTGATCTCATAAAGTAACACAGAATGTCCATTTTGACCAAGTCACTCTCCCAATTTAGTAATAAAGCCAGCAAGATCCTGCCCCCAACACTGATGACTGGCGTTCTGTCACACAGTGGAGGGGATAACCAACTCTAACAGGTCCTCTGGCTTCCACGTGTGTGCATATACACACATGAAAACCCATATGCACACACAAAATAAATCAAAATGTGATCAAGATTTTAAAGAAAAAGAAGACACTGAGACTCGGGGAAAGAAACGGGTGGTTGAAGATGGCTGGAAGGTGGCCGGGCTCACAGCAAACAACCAGCAGCGGTCACACTACATTTATGATGAAGAAGCGCAGTCATTCATTAATGTCTGTGTGCTTGGCGCCCTCTCTCCACTCATACAGCTCAGGGTCCTCTGCCTAGGAAATGATGCCTCCCACACCCAGTTGGGTCTTCCCATGTCCAAAGAAATCCCTTCAAAGCTTGTGCACAGATCAGTCTAACACTTACTGAGATACCCTCCCGGGCAGCTTAAACTGTGTAAGCTTGACAACCAAATCTAACCATTGCGTCGTGCAACTTCCAACATGCTGCGGGATTCTTTCACAACATACAGAACTCTTCCTTATATGTCTGTCTTCTGTGTGAGGATCCAACCCAGGACTGTCCAGCAATACAAAAAGAAAAGAAACCAGGTATGTTTAAGACTTTTTCTGGGCTGGGGAGTTGGCTCAGTGGGTTAAATGCATGCCTTTCAAGTCCAATAAACTAAGTTTGGATCCCAGAACCACATGAAAGCCAGATGCAGACAAGAAGCAATTGTCACCCTGCTAAGAGATGAGAAGCTAAGAAAGAGAATTCCAGAACCTCAGGTACCAGCCCAAGAGAGGATGTATGTGCTGCAGGTGGCAGTGCTGGAGGAGCGGGGTTCCCCAAGTCCAGGTGATGGTACCCCAAGCTCCAGATGCTGGATATGGAGCTGACCTCTCCTTCCATTCCTCCTTTTTGGAGCAGGAGCGGACACTCCTTGCCACTGCTTGTTGGAAAACTAAAGAGAGGCTCCATCTCTGGGGCTGTGAGGAAGCCACTGTGAGCCTGCTTTGGAGTCTCCCACTCACCTTTAAGCAAGCCCTCACTCCTGCTCTGTAAGGAAGCCCAATAACTCGGTTGGTTGCTCAGGATGAATGTTGATGGACTTGTACTTTGGCTTGTCATTGGAACCCTGTTAGGTATCCCCAGGAAAGAAATTCTCCAAACACAATGACTCACATTTCTTAGAGTCTCTCAGAACAAACTTTGGACTGGGGGCTTTTTGACATGTTAGAATTGTTAAGACTTGGGGGACTCTCAGAGTGAACCTAGCATGGTTTTCACTAAAAGATGCCCACTAGTCTTTGAAAATCAGGGAAGGAATTCTACAATTTAAAAGGAATGCTTGGGTGTCAAGTTGACAAGGGGTGAACTTGTGAGGTTTCATCTTTGTCATCAATATGACAGGCTTTAGAAGCATACGGAAATGGATCTCTGTGTCTGTGAGATTTAGAGTGGATTAAATGAGGTGGGAAAACCCAACCTGAACGTGGCTGTTACATCCCGTGGAATGGGTCCAGTCTGAATAAAAAAGAGAACACAGCTAAAACTAGCACTCATTTCCCCATGCTTCCTCACTGGCCACGGTGTGACATCCATCTCACACCCCTGCCTTGCTCCTCACCAGAATACCCTTCCCTCCCTTCCCTCCCTTCCTTTCTCCTCACTGGCCGTTCTGTCACAGCAACAGGAGTCACCCACATGGTGAGCAGATTTCTTAGAAAGCACAGAGAAGTGTGCAAGGCCTCTTGAGGCTTTGTTACTTCTACCACTTTCCGTTGGCCACAGAGAGGCACATGACCAGCACAGATTGCAGAGAGAAGACATAGACTCAGCTTCTTAATGGGTCAGTATGCAGGACTGCAGCCATTTTTGCACTGAGTGGTTTCCAGTTTTCAGCTAAGACAATTAATTACTCTGTAAGCATTTTACCACCTGTCTTTCAATGATGTTGTAATCAGGGCCGGGCTGCTGGGGTTTCTGTCCCACCCGGTCCCCCAGCTGTTTAGTCCCAGAGAAAATCACACAGAGAGTCTGCATTAATGATAAACTGATTGGCCATTAGCTCAGGCTTCTTGCTAACTCTTATAACTTATATCAACCCATTATTCTTATCTATGTTAGCCACATGGCTCGGTACCTTTCTCAGTGGGGTAGGTCACATCCTGCTTCTTCAGTGACCTGGGCAGGAGTGGGAAGGAATGGGCTTCCTCCTCCCCAGAATTCTCCTGTTCTCATCACCCCACCTCTACTTCCTGTCTGGTTGACCCACCTATATTTCCTGCCTGGCCAATCAATGTTTATTCAAAACATGACTGACAGGATACAGACAATTCTCCCGCACCACAATGACCTTAAGACACATTTCAGACAAGAGTGTTGTTTGTTCCTAAAAGTGTACTTCCTGAGTTAAAAGTAATGCCTTTGTTCTAGTCCTGGTTACTATAATTAAATACCAGGGGCTAGATAACATTATAGAGAAACAAGAGCCTCTCAGTTCCAGAGGTTCAAGGGCACAATACTAGCATCCAGTCAGCTCCAATGAAGGCCTCACAGAATATGAAACTGGAACAGCATGAATGCATTCAGTGGGAAAAGAAGAGTGGATGGATGGATGGATGGATGGATGGATGGATGGATGGATGGATGGATATATGTATTATAAATGGATGGATGGATGGATGGATGGATG
>NC_022010.1:1039130-1062453 GCF_000317375.1 Microtus ochrogaster | reverse complement strand
ATGGGTGGATGGATGGATGGATGGATGGATATATGTATTATAAATGGATGGATGGATGGATGGATGGATGGATGGATGGGTGGATGGATGGATGGGTGAGTGGAGAGAAGGGTAGATGGATAGATGTGTGAGTGGGTAGATGGGTAGATGAGTGGGTGGGTGGAGGAACAGATATGAATGGAGATATGACTGAGTGGGTGGATGGGTGGATGGATGAGTGGATAAATTGGGGCAATAACAAGCAATATGTGGGGTTCTACACCAAAGAAAGCCGATGCACAAGAAGGTATTAGTTTAGGGCACTCTCACTGGGTCTCTCCTCTCAACACTGGTGGTCAAAGCTTTAGTCCCTGTTGAACCTTTGAGCATAAGACAAACCATGCCGTCTTCATTCATGCCACTCCCATGAAGGCTGCTTGTTGCAATAAGCCAGTACCATTGTAAGATTAGCTCTTTTCAGGAGCTACCTAAGGGCCATGTGCACATTCTCAGTTCCTGCCACTTCTAGGATCGACCCCTTTACTGTCTATGCTTCCCCCAAACAGGTGTTCACTCAGATGGTCAGACTGTGACAGTGGAAGCTGGTCTTTGCAGGGGTAGCCACGTTCAGATGAGGCAGGAGTAGGAGGCATCATTTCTAATGAAGGAGGTAACACATGCTTGTGAGCCCAGCACTTGAGAAGACAAAGCACAGGGGCCACGTCCCCAAGGACACCTTCATCTCAGGCTGCTGTGGTCCAACAGCCCCTCTCACAGCAACCCTCCCTCCTGCCATCACCAGCTCCACCCTCCAGTCCAGATGGGGGCAGAGGGCAAGTTCCCTGTTTTCCCTGTACTTGACCTCTTATACTGTCTTGTCCCCAGGGTCACATGGTGCATGTGTCCTGGAGAAGATTTATCCCACAGCAGTGTGCAGTGCCGGCTGGTTTCCAGTGATTTAGTCTCAGAGCCCAACTGACAGAGGAGTACCAGCCGAGGAGCCTCTGTCATATATCAAAAAGCAAATTGTGAAGACATTCCTGTAAACGCGGCAGGGGGAGAACCTACCATCACCATAAACTCAGCAATGTGGCAGCGTCAGGCATGCCATCTGCCATGCTCCCCTTCCAGATGCCTGCAGCGCTGGCTGAAAGACTCCATTCTTTTGAAGCTCTGGACACAATCCTTCACCCCATCTTCTTGGTGACCATGGGAGCAACAGGGCCTGGAGAAGAGCACAGACCCTCATTTCTTGCCATTTCCAGAGTCTTGAGGTAAATCTGAATTATTATAGAGCAGAGACATAGTCACATCCCGGCCACACCCCACTAAGCATAGGAACCGGGATATATTTCCAAATGAATGCCAGCCACCCTGTGTGTCAAGAGAGAGTGCCCTTTAACTCACCTATGCTTCAGAGAAACTGAAGCAGAAAAGCCATCCAATCCATAGCATGCCTCATGTCCACTCCCCCATCCCTGAATGGTGTTTGATGGGAACCCAACTCTGAGTGTCTTAAGAAACTGATGAGTTTCACACACGGGGAAATTTATTGAAGGTACAACTTCTGGCATGGCTGGATCCAGGGTCTCTTCAGAAGCTACCTGTATCTTTCAAGTCATTTTCCCCCTCAATTGCCTTGGAACTTGGGGAGGCAAGGTGATTCCTGTAGCTGTAGATGTTCTGTTGTTAGCCAATCAGGAAAAGAGATATAGAACATTCAGCATGCCCTAGACTTACAAGTAAAAGTATCAGCTAGCAGAGATGTACTGTGCTGCCTAATTAGCTAGTGAGTTCCCTGTCCCTAGAGGCAAACAAGCAGCCTGGTAGGGACATGAGCAGATCCAAGTGTCCAGCAGGCACTCCCTTACTAGAATGTGGGCTTTGGGACACCACAGTACATAGTCGTGAATGGCTTGCCTTCAATGTGTGCACCATTGTTGACAGAAGTTTCTGTCCCACACAGTCCTGTAGTCATCCCAAAGAAACACACAGAGGTCTGCATTAATTATAAACTGGTTGGCCTATTAGCTCAAGCTTTCTTATTAACTAACTCTTACATCTTACAGTACCCCATATTCTTGTCTGTGTTAGACACATGCCTTGGTACCTTTTATCAATGAGGCATTCTCATCTTGTGTCCTCTGCGTCTGGGTGACGACTGCACACTGAGCCTTTCCTCTTCCCAGAATTCTTCTGTGCTGGTCACCTCACCTACACTTCCTGCCTGGCTACTGACCAATCAGCATTTTATTAAGCCAATAAAAGTGACAAATCTTTACAAGATACAAGACCATTGTCCCACAGCACACCCTAACAATTCAACATAAATCCTGGCAGGTGTTTTAGTCCATTTTCTGTTGCTATTACCAAATACCTGAGACTGGTAAGTTTACTCTGACTCTGGGAAATCCCAGAGCCAGATGCCAGTAGATTCTCAGCTTTTGGCAAGAACCTGGTGTGGCTTCAACCCAAAGTTGGAGGCTCAGCAAGTTGGACATGTTCAAAAGTGAGGAAAGGGCTGAATTCACAAGAATTCAAAAGAAAAGCAACAATTCAGTTCTGAGTTCCACCCCCATGACCCAAATGCCTCCCACTGGGCTCCAGTCCCCACATTCTTGTGTTGTGAAATTGAGGCTTCCACATGGGAGTGTCCCATGCACCAAGCTCACAGTCGCCAGCATCCCTGTTTCTTTCTTTGCTCTCTGCAGTCTTCTGGATCCCAGCTCCAGCTCCCTGGTCCCCTCTGATTGCACCTCAATGCCTTTCTTTGGGCTGCAAGTGGACTGACTTTCTACCACTCCTGGCATGTCCAGTTTCCTTCCTACTCTCAATTTCAGGAGAGACGTCATGGTCTCTTCTTGGGCCAGCCTCCCACAGCCTCCCTTTGGAAAGTCCTCTCCATCCCTAACCCATGATCTTACTTTCTTTGCATTCCAAGGACAAGATTCACGTAGTGTCCTGTCCTGGCCTGTGCTCAATAAACACCTATCCAGTGTATCTCCTCACTTAGGATGACAGCAAGCATTGAATGAGGCGCTCGCAACGGTATCAGCAGCATTTTCCCTCGCTCTTAGAAAGCTTACTTTCAGCCAGCAGATCTCAATGCCTCCTGTGTGTGGCTTTTCTCCTCTCCAAGGTCTCAGAGTCACCTGCTTTCTGATAGCAGATGGAGGGAATGGGAGACATGAGTGCTGGTTTGTGGCCAAACCCAATGTGATAAAGCCATATGAACACAGCCAAGGACAAAGGAGGCTGGGAATGTGGTGCAAGAGGGGAAAGAAATGAGTTTAGTAGCAGCCAGCCTCTGCCTGGACAATGGGGGATGGAGGAATGGATGGGCCTGTGGGGAATGGTGGATGAGTAGGTGAGTGGATGGACGGGTGGGTAGGTGAATGGATGGATTGATGGATGGTGGGTAAAGGGTGAGTATGTGGGTGGATGGATGGAAGGGTGGCGTGGATGGATGTATTGGTGGATGGATGTAGGGATGTGTATATGGATGGGTGGATGATTGCTTGGTCAGTGGGTGGGTGGTAGGTGATGGGGGAAGGGGTAGGTGGATAGGTGGGTAGGTGGGTGGAGCATGGGTGGATAGTGGGTGATGGTGAGAAGTCTGGGGGGTAGAAGGATGAATGCAGTGCTTTCTAGTGACTTTTAGTTTACGATCTTACAAATCTCCATGTCTACTGTCACCAGAACTATCATATCAGCTGTTGCCTGCCCTGTTCCATCCCTACTGCTGGGAGCGTAGAGACAAAGGTATCTGAGTTTCCTGTGCACAAGGCTCCTCCCAACACACTACAGTGGAGGGCATGGAATCCCTCGGCAAGGAATAACTTTAACCTAGCTCTGCCTGGGTCCCAGCAGGCTTCAGGGGCATCTGTGGGCCCATGGCAGTGCTGAGTGGTTGTTAGTATACAGCCTCATCCTCATGGTGACTCTGTGTGTTGTTTTGCTCATCAAATCATACACCAGGTTCTGAGAATACAGCTACAGGCAAAGGGCCTCAGGTAGCAGATGATAAGGTAGCTTATATCACTGGGGCCTTGGATGAGTGTCATTCTAAGGAGATGAAGACATTCCCTAGCTTCAGCAGCAAAAAAAGAGCATTGCTTGGGAAGGACGCTGCAGCTTGCAGGGTGATCAGAGCAGGGAAGGCTGAGAAGGACAACCCATGCCTCTGGATTCTGAAGTTTTGTACCCAGGGTTGCCACCTCCCCATGGTTGGTTCTATGCCCCACAGAAACAGCCAGAATTCAGGGTAGAGTGGCATCCACAAGCACCCTTGGTCATCTCCACCCACAGCTACAGCTTCTGGGCTGGGAAAGCACCCCTAGGGAGCTACAGCAGCTTCAGAGTGGGCACACTTACACTTCGGGAATCTGAGTCCCAAGCCGGTGTAGTCCCGTAAGGATGCAGAGGAGGTGATACCCAGTCTATGGCCCCAAGAGCTGCAAGTCTTCCTTTCAGCGTTTTCTGTGAAAACGGCTGAAGACCAGGTGACCCTCCACTTTGTGAGGGAAAGCAGCTGAAGATGTGGATGCTGGGACATGGCTGGGTCTTGGGACTCTGATGCTTCGAGGCAGAAAAGGAAAGGCAAACCCACCTCAGACCCTCCACCTCAACCAGCACACAGAGGCATGCCAGTCAAAAGCCAGCCAGGTAGCTGTTCTCAACGAAGGAAAAGGAACACACAACGCTCTAGAAAACTACTGACTATGCACAGCCGCAATAGGCTCAGGGATTTGCTCTGTCTCCTATCGCTCTCCAGAGACAGAGAGTGCATTCACCCCACCCTACCCCATCTCTCCAGAATGTGAGCCTCATGCTCAGTTTTAAGCCATTGAGTTTGGAACACAATCACAGATCTGTCATGCATGAGGTAGGGGCAGGACTTGGATTCCTCAGTAACCACAGCCTCAGAGCTCTGGAGTTTCCCAAAGCTTGGGGTCCCCAGAGGCCAGCAATGAGTCCCAGGAAACAGTGTCAGGGCACCAGCCCCTGGAAAGTCTCCTGAGGTGAGGGCACGGCCCTGTGGCATAAGTCCCCTGGGCCAAGAGCCATCTCAGAACTAAGGCAGTAGATCACCTCTCTCACCCTTACCCACTTCAGGAGCAGGTAACAGGGCTGTTACTTCCAGATAAGGACGGGTAGGGGTGGGGGATCAGATGGAGTATAGCAGAGGGACCCTGCACATCCTCCTCAGGAGGCCAAGGGCACCCAGGACGTGGAAATTAAAAGGGAGGGGGGAGGCCCAGCATATTAACCTCCTTAATCTTTCATTTCTGACATGGATTGTGGGCTTTCATTTCAAAGAATTTCCAGCTAATGTCTGGAGGGCAGAAAAATCTATTTCCCAATACACTGCTGCAGCTTTTGCCCCAAACGACCGCCCTTCCTGCTACAATCAGCTGCTCATTGATTTCTCTCTCTCTCTCTCTTTCTCTCTCTCTCTCTCCCTCCCTCCCTCTCTCTCTCTCTGCTAACACATTATCCCAAAATATATCAATACAAACAACATCTTTGAAGGAAATGTCACCATCCTAAGCTGCGTCTTTGTTAACCCCGAAGCTGCTGGCTAGAGATAGTAGATATGCTTTCCTAGAGAACCCATCTCAGAGATTCATCTCTGTCCCTCCCCCCAAATGGCAGGCTCTCAATATGGCCAATGCTGGAATATTCAGGCTCTATATGCTAAAACACCTTAGGGTAAGAGCTCGTGAAGTCATTTAAATGTGAATTAACTAACTTGAGACAAAATGAAAAATTCTGTTCCTCAATCACAAAAGCCACACTTTGGAACTCAATGGCTGTGCATGACTTGTAGTGAGTCATCAAAGCCTGGGAGCCTCCTTCAGTCACAGAATGTTCTGGTGGACAGAGTTCCGTTAGAATGGGGGTCAACAGAGGTATTCACTAAAGACACCAAACCCCCACCCATGCACAAAAGTGATGTTTTGGCCTTTGGAGACCATTCTCTGTCAAACTACACACCTCTTGTCATCATAGAACAAAGCAATCATGTACATTATATACAAATGGACCTAGTCCTGTTTTAATAAAGCTTTATTGACAACTGCAGACAATGGGTCAGATTTAGTTCCCCAGCTTTGGAAACCCCCAAAAGGACTGTTAGGTATAATCTTAAGAGGAGCCTCTCGGCCAATGCAAATAATTCCAATCAGACCAGATTAGACCGAATCAAAGATGCCCACGTTTAATGAATGCAGCGCTCCCGGGTGGCCAGAAGAGCCTGGTGAAGAGAAGGGAGAGACAGAAGGGGGGGGGACACGCAAAACCTGAGACCACATGTTTCTTTTTCCTGCATGAGCTTAAATAGCCTGTGGGAATGGTCCTGACCCTCCCTGGGGAGGGGTCAGCACTTGGCGGGCTTCTGGAGGTAGAGTCCAGACCAAGGCAACTCCTCCCAGGGGGAAAGGCTGGGGTGATGCTTCAAACCAAATATCCCAGGGGAGGGGGCTTAAGATGGTTGCCAGGGACTGGGGTAACACTTCCAGTCAAGGACCTCAGCAGGTTCCAACTGGTTAGAGTGCTTAGGCTGTCTTGAAGGAGTTGTCTGGGCTGAAAGCTCTTCTTGTTTTGTTTTGTTTTGTTTTGAGACAGGGCCTCACTATTTAGTCCAGGCTGTCCTGGAGCTCTTATAGACCAGGCTGGCCTCAAACACAGAGATCCACAAGGCTCTACCTGCTGAGTGCTGAGATTAAAGGTGTGTGTCACCACTGCCCGGATGAGGTAGGGTGTCTTTTGTTAACATTGTGTGTTTTACAATATTTAAATGGTCTATCCCCCAAAAGAAGACTCTTTAGAATGTGAAACCAGCACAGGAAGAGGTTTCAGAAGGCCAGGATCCCGTGTGGTACATCTGAATATCTTTGTCCTGTGCGAACACAGAACACAGCCTGGGTTTGGAGCCTGGCCTGGGAGAAGGGGACAAGGAGGGCTGCCCTGGGACTCTCCCGTTCAGTTTGCTTCTCCCGGTCTTGCCTTATTTGGAATTCCTGGGGCTGAAAGTGTAACAGCAGCAACAGAGAGAGTGAATGTGTCGAATGTGTCATAGCCCCAGCACCAGGGAGACCGTGACAGGAGAAGCCTTGAGAGAGACTATCTCAAAAAATAAGATGTGCTGGACCACTCCTCAGGAAAATAACCAACGTTGGCCTTGGCCTCCACATCGGTGCACACACACACACGCACACACACACACACACACACACACACACACACACACAGACTACACACACAGATACACACACAGATACACACACACACAGAGTCACACACAGATACACACACCCTGAGAATCTCTGAGAAAACTAGACAAGAGATGAGAGGGAGAGCAGAGCACCTGGCAGGGAGGACTGCTGGGGTGAGGGGCAACAGGACCAGGCAGGGAGGTCTCTGCACGTCATGGGGTCTCTAACCTGCTGAGACCCCTTGATGGAGCTTCTGGAGCAGGGGTTGGCAAACAGAAGCGCAGTGGCTGAACCCAGCACCCCAGCTCACCAATAGAGTCCTGCCTGAGCCCAGCTGGGCCCACTAGGTGCACACACTCCTGGGAATGTGGGAGAAGTGGAGTTGTAGCCTCTGCCTCCTCTCTCTCTTCATCTTAGAGTAACAGAAAAGAGAGCTGGAGAGCCAGGCAGGGCTGGGGCTCAACTCTGGCTGTATGACCCTGGGGAAACGGCTTTGCTCCCGTGTACCTTGGTTATGAGTTCTGTAGAATGGGGGAGATGATGGGACCCAACTCATGGGTTGTTACAAGAATAAAAGGAAGCATCACCCCTTCAAAGCACTTTGCTGTCCCGACCTGTGTCCATTTTCACACGTGGGGCATGTGTGCTCGTGTGCAAACATGCTTGTGTGTGTGGTGTGCACGAGCACAACCCGAGGTTGCTGTTGGGAATCATCCTGATACTCTTCCACCTTATTCTTTGACATGGAGTCTCTCAGTCAAACCCAGAGTTTGCTGACATGACTAGCCTTGTTGGGCAGCTTCTTCCAAGGGTTCTGTCTCCATCTTCCATGGCTGGAATTACAGGTAGGCTACCGGGCTCACTGGATTAAAGGGGGCTCTGCAGGGCTGAACTCTGGTCTTCACACTTATGTAGTGTGCACTTTACTACTAAGCCTCTTCTCAGCCCTCAAACGTCTTTGAAACTTGCCTAGCATTTTGCTAAAGATAAAGGGCCTGAGGTCTGCCGGGGCCTCCCTTTCATCCCTTCTGAAAGAGCTGAGGTTCATGCCGGGCTTCGGAAAGGCAGCAGCTGGGCTGTACCACAGCAAGTGCCCTCTTTCCCAGCTTAGATCCCAGTGGGTTGTCACCATACATCTGCTCCATCACCAGGGCCTGGTTGCCCATCAGGGAAGTCCCAGAACCTGGACCAAAGCCAGTAGCTTGTCAAAACACCCAGGCCACAAGCCAGGAACTAGCTCCCATCCGGCAGCCAACCCAGGGTCCGTTGTTCTGGGTCACAGAGAGGCCACACTGTCCTCAGCGTGGCCCAACTCCTTCAGAGTTTGGCTTATCTCCTGATGAAGCTAAATCCCACCCTCTACAGTCTCCCTAGCTGGGAGATAACCAACTCTGGGGCACACAGGTAACCCTCAGAGTTGTCTCCCACCTCCTTCCACCTTGGAAGGAAGTCTTTCAAGAGCTATTTATAGCATGCCTACTGTGTGCCTCACCGTGTCCTCAGGGTGGGGCCTACAGAGAGTAAGAGATCTGTGCTTTACACTCACACACACCACATTCCCTGGGGATGAGGCACTGATGGCTTCTTCAGAACTCAACCCAAAGGGAAGACCTGGGCAGGTTGAGACATGCTGTCAGGGGAGGATTCCCGGAGGAACTAATACCTGTGGAGTAGCCTGACAGCCACAAAAGAGCAAGATAGGCTTCTCTAGATGAAAAGCATCCTTGGAGGATGGGCATGCATGCACACAGGAAGCAAGAAGGAGGAGGAGGAAGGACAGAAGGGAGGAAGGTGGCCAGCAGCTCTTAGCTTGTGACTTTTCCTGCCCCATCTGGTAACACCTGGCTTTGACCTGGAGATGCGAGGCCACTGTGGGTGGCTGATGGTACATATTTACCAAATTCTAGGAGTCTTGGTTTAAATTCAGCCTCAGCTTTCTCCTACCTGAGCAACCTCAACAAAGGTTGGCCTTCGTGGGCCTCAGTTTCCCCAGCAGAAAAACTGAGCAGTGAAGGACATCTTTCTGTTGGATATTGCAGAGGTCAGAGGTGAACAAAGGGCTTCACTAAGTACCAGGCTTGGTTATCTCAGCCAAGCTAGAGAATCCGTTGGCCCTGACGACTGGCAAGACCTAATTATAGATACCTGGAGACTGTTCTGAGCCCCTCGTGACTCAGGATAGGGGCCAAGGAAGCTGAGCTGCCCAGTGAAGGAAGGGTCTCCTTTGTTCAAAGCCTCCTGTGGGCTTGCAGCTCTGCAGGACCCAGACAAGTCATGGACAAAAACACAGAGCAGGCCTGGTGAGGGGACCACGAGTCAGGCTGGGTGAACACTGAGGAGCCATGCAACACTTTGATTTTTCTGTCTAAGTGGAGGTATTGATGGTATCTTCTTCCCAGGCCTGTGAAACTCCCATATTAAGGTTTGGTACCTGCACATCCCCAGACAAACAGACACACAGACAGACACATAGACATATATACACAGACAAACACAAAAACAAACAGACACACCACACACATACACATGTGTACATTACACAGTGTCCCTTGGTTTTCCTTTTCATTTGCTCAGCAGAGCCCTGCCATGTTGTATGTCTAACTCTGTTGAACTGGACACAGAGATGCCAACATATACCTGAGCTCAGAGCCAACTCAGCATGCCAGCAGGGTCTCAAGAGTCTTCATAATGTGCAGAAAGCAGCTAGAAACTCAAAACTGCCGCTCTCAGCTCCTTGGCCAGTGGCTTGTTGGCCACATGCCTGGTCCAATGGGCCATCTTGTCTGTGGCTTTGCTGGGGGGAGGTAGAGGGTCCCCTTCCTACCTGCATGTACCCCCACTCCCCATTGCAGGATCCTCTCCTCTAAGATGCTCCCTGAGTCTGGCCCTGTCTGGCTGTGAAACTTGGGCAAGGCACAGAACCATACTAAGCCACTGCCTGAACTGTGGCATGGGTGAAAGCAATAGAAGAAACTGGACATGATGGTCCAGGAGTGTCACCCCAGCTAATCCACAGGCTGAGGCAGAAGGATTGCTATTTGGGGGATGGCCTGAATGAGTTCAAGATCAACTTGAACAAGTTAGTTGAGTCAAATATGAAAGTGGGCCGTAATTCAGTGGCTGAGCACCCCTCAGGATACACAAAGCCCTGGGTTCAATTCCCAAGAAAGAGGCATTCTGTTAAGGCATTGGGGGTTCACTGTAGCCACGAGGTGGCACGTGCTGGGTCCCAGGGACTCTCCTGGGGAAACTGCCTTTGTCACTACCTATTTAAGGATTTCATGGATTCCAGAACCATCATTCCTGGTTACAGGAAATACATAGTCTGCACAGCTGCAGCTCACCCTGGACGAACCCTGGATAAACTCTGGCATGGCTGTCCCAATCTTGACATTTCTAGGCCATTACTTAGACATGAGAGAGCACTGTGCAGAGCAGAGGAGACCACCAAGGATTTCTGCACTTCACAGAATGGAGACTCCTTGCACCAGAACCACATTTTCCAAGTGTCCTTGCAGCTAGGTGGTGTCATGTGATTATCTCTGGCCAATAGACTGAGAGAGAACAATGTGCATCACTTCCTGTCATGGTTGATAAGCAGGTTTAACTTCTCCATCTCTTTCTCCTTCCTCCAGCCAGGTGAGGACTCCTTAAGGCATGTACTGGGGACTTCAGAGCTCGAAGATGAACACATCCTGGTGCCTGGTGGCTGCAGGCCAGCCAGAGGCTGTTGTATTAATGGAAAGTCCATGGTATGCAATATCCAGTGTGGACTGGGACAAGTTCTGCTGTGATTTTCCCACTTTACAATGGTGCCAACAGGAGACCCTTTCATACACATAGAACTCGCATCCTTCCCTGGGCCAATGGGATATAGGGTCTTCTCTGCCAACAATGGACCGAAGCAGTGCGCTGTCACACAGCCAGCCCCACCAACCTGCACTGAGCATGTGCTGGGTGGCCAGAATCTTGGATAAAGCTGTTCCAAGAATTGCATGAGCTTTCCAACACTTCAGTCGAAAATTGGCTTTGTTAAAAACCTTCTGTGGCCTAAAGTGAGCATCCTACAACCATGGGGGAGGGGTTTAAGCCATAAACGTTTTACATCACCTCAATTTAGAATACTCTGAGCATTTTACCAGGGGCAACCCCATCATAAACCTGAAGGTTTTCCAGCTGTGCAGGCATTATCCCATTCAGCAATGAGATAACATTCAGCAGCTCCTAAGGCCAACCATACAAACTGCTCCCTACAGACACTCACATGTGCCCAGCCCTTAGCTGAGTCTTGTTCATACTCAATTTACACAGCCCCAGTTCCATCTGTTAAGCTGCTGGATGATGTTGAAGACCATGTTTCAGAGGGTGGGATGGATCGGGGACACTCAAGCATTCAAAGTGGTGGTAAAGCCTACAGTTCAGGAGCAGCAGACAGTCAAGCATTCTTCCGGGTCACAAGCTAGTGAGGGGAAGTGGCAAGATCAGAACCCGCTCAAGTTTTTCTCTTTGTGTTTGCAGTTTTGAAACTGGGTCTTACCATATAGTCCTGTCTGGCCTCAAACTCACAATCCTCCTGCTTCAGTTTTCTGAGTGGTGGAATTAGCAGAATATACCACAGTGTCTGGTTGCTCTGAGAAGCCCTCCACCGTGGCCATGGCTAGGATCACTATTAGTACAATAAGCAGCAATGGCTGGCCTAGGGCTCAGGGTTGCCCAGCACCTGGCCCGCTGCCTCAGTTTCTCTGACCCTGCTTCTGTCCCCAGTCCTATAAACAAGCTTGATATTCCCAGGCCTGATATGCTGCTAAATACATCTTCTTGACAGCCCTGTATCTTATGCACCTTCAGGGTGGCTTCTGCTTTTTGCCATCCAAAACACCCCTACTTAGTATTGAGGAAAAAGATAACTTTCCCTCAAAGTGAAAAAAACAAAGACAACTGAGAAGAGAGAGTTAAATAAATTGCAGTGCCTCCCTGCGAAGGAATACTGTGCAGCAGTAAAAAGAACAGCATGGATCCAGGCATGGTGTTGCACACCCTTAATCCTAGTACTGGGGAGGCAGAAGCAGGTGACCTCTGTGAATTCCAGCTCAGCCAATGTTGCATAGTGAAACCCTAGCCAAGAAAGGAAGAAAGAAAGGGAGGGAGGGAAGGAGGGAGGGAGGGAGGGAGGGAGGGGGAAGGGGAGAAGGGACAGGAAAAAGGAAAGGAAGGCATGAGATGACTTGGGCTTTCTCTGTCCTGCCCCATCCCTCAGCCACTTCTAAATAGTCACTCAGGGGCTTTAATATTAATTATGAACTGCTTGACCTATTAGTTTTGGATTATTGCTAACTAGTTCTTAGATTTAAATTAGCCCATTTCTATAAATCTATGTATCGCCACATAATCATGGATTTTACTGGTCCACTGACATGTTGTTTCATGTTGGGCAGCTGGCTTACGTCTCTCTTGACTTTACCTTCTTTCTCCCTGTATTCAGTTTGGCTTTCCCACCTAGCTATAATCTGCCTTGTGATAGGCCAAAGAAACTTTTATTATGAACCAATGAGAGTAACATATATTCATAGTGTACAGAAGAGTTATCCTACAGTAAATATCAAAATCATAACCCTGATGCCCAGAGTGTGTGTTTCTCTCAGTTGATCTCAGATTCAAACAAATTGATAACCAAGATCAACTGTCACACCCAGGGTATTAGTCAGGGTCCTCTAGAGGAACAGAACTGATAAAATGAATTTTATGTGATATATATGGGGTTATTAAATTGGACTACAAGTTGTGGTTCAGTTAGTCCAATAGTGTCTCCTGACAAGGATCCAGTTGTTCAGCCCCCAAGGTGAGGCGTCTCAGCTGTCTTCAGTCTACACTAGGATCCTGAAGAAGCGGGCTCCAATGCCAATGAAGGAAATGCCTCAACAACAGGACAGATGAACTCCCCATGAAAGGACAAGCAGGCAAAAAGCAAGAGCTTCTTTTTTCCATGTCCTTTATACAAGTTGCCACCAGATGTGCAGCCCACTCAGGGAGTCTGGAAGTCACAGATGCCCACCCAAGCCTGGCATCATGATGGGCAGCTCTCAAGGCCTTAAAAACAAGTGACAGTGGAGCATGGGAAGTCAAAAGCTGTCTGGGAGTCAAGAGGTTAGGACCTAGCAGACTTACAGGGACAGCAAAGCCACAGAGTGGAGTGGGATGAGAGCCTCCGCTTAAGACCACACTCTCAAGGCTGATATTCTCAAGGACATAAAAAGACATTGTAGGTCTGTGTGGTGACCCATACCTAGGACCCCAGCAGGGGAGAAGAGGAGGCAGAAAAGAAACCAGAACTTCAAGGTCATCCTTAACCACACAGCAGGTCTGAGACCAACCTGGGTTGCATGAGGCCCTGTGTGGAGGGCTGTTTTTAAAGACAGAAAGAAGGCAAAAGGCAGTAGCCAAGAATTGTGTGTGTCACCCTATAGAGTGAGAAAACTTTCCCTTAAAACTGAATAAGTGGACCTCTGCCAGAGCAGGCCCAAGGCAGCAACCTCTGCTGGAGCAGGCCTGAACCAGCAACCTCCACTGGAGCAGGTAGATACAAGGGAGCAACGTCTGATGGAACAAAGTACAGACGGGGTGTGAGTCAGGGATCTCCGAGGGAGCAGGCCTGAGCCAGCAACCTCTGAGAACACAGAGTGACCTCCAGAGTAACTGGAACCATGACTTTGACTGCACCATGAGGGGCAACCATCTGAGCCTTGGATCTACTGGCACCTGCAAGATTGATCACCAAAGACACATCCCCAACTACACCAATCAGAGGAAAAGATGGGTAGACAAGGTAAGAACACACTCAACACAACAAAGAGCAACACAACACCAACAAAAACAGGTGGCTCTACAAAGGCAAAATTTGAACACCCAAATATAGATAAAGCAGAAGAAAAATGACCTAAAAAATAACTTTAGGAGAATGTTTGAGGCCCTTAAAAAGGGAATTAAAATTTTCTTCAAAGAAATGGAGGAAAAGACAGACAAAAAATTGGAAGAAATCAACAAATTCATTAAAGAAAACCAAGAAAAAGCAATCAAACAGATGAAAGAAATGATTCAAGACTTGAAAACTGAAATAGAGACAATAAAGAAAACACAAATTACAGGAATTCTGGAAATGGAAATTATGGGAACATGACCAGAAACCACAAATGCAAGCCCTAAATGGCAGAATACAAGAGATGGAAGAGAGAATCTCAAGCACTGAAGATACAATAGAGGAAATAGACTCTTTGATCAAAGAAAACATTAAATCTAACAAAAGTTTAACACAAAATATCCAGGAAATATGGGCACCATGAAAAGACCAAACCTAAGAATAATAGGGATAAAGGAAAAAGAACTCAAGCTCAAAAGTACAGGAAATATATTCAACAAAATCATAGAAGAAAACTTTCCCAACCTAAAGAAATATATGTCTATGAAGATACAAGTAGCTTACAGAACACCAAAGAAACTTGACCAAAAAAAGTGCCTTTGCCACATAATAATCAAAACACTAAGTACACATAATAAAGAAAGAATATTAAGAGCTGCAAGGAAAAAAGGCCAAGAAACTTATAAAGGCAGACCTATCAGAATAATACTTGACTTCTCAAAGGAAAGAATGAAAGACAGAAGATCCCGGTCAAGTGTTATGCAGACATTAAGAGACCATGGATGCCAGTCCAGACTACTACACCCAGAAAAGCTTTCAATCACCATAGATGGACAAAATAAGATATTCCATGACAGAACCAGATTTAACCAATACCTAGTCACACACCCAGCCCTACACAAATTACTAGAAGGAAAACTCCAACCCAAGGAAGTTAAAACATAAAAACACAGACAATTGATGATCTCACAGCAGCAAATCCCAAAGAAGCGTGAAACACATAAAATAACATCACCAACAACAAAAACTAAAATAGCAGGAGATAGCAATCACTGGTCATTAATATTCCTGAATATAAATGTACTCAATTCACCTATAAAAAGACACAGCCTAACAGACTGGATACAAAAAAAGAATCCATCCTTCTGCTGCATACAAGAAACACACCTCAACCTCAAAGACAGACATCGCCTCAGAGTAAAGGGGTGGGAAAAAATTTCCAATCAAATGGACTAAGAAACAAGCTGGTGTAGCTATCCTAACAGTACAGACTTCAAACTAAAATCAAAAGACACAAAGAAGTACATTTCATATTAGTCACAGGAAAAAATCCATCAAGAGTAAATCTCAATACTGAATATCTATGCCGCAAATACAAGGGCACCCTCATGTGTAAAAGAAACACTTCTAAAGCTTCAATCACACATTAAACCCCACACACTAGTAGTGGGAGACTTTAACACCTTACTCTCACCACTGGACAGGTATGCCAGACAGAAACATAAAAGAGAAATAAGGGAACTAACAGATATTATGACTCAAATGATCTTAACAGACATCTATAGAACATTTCATCCAAACATAAAAGGTATATTACCTTCCTCTCAGCACCTCATGAAACCCTCTCAAAAACTGACCACAATCTAGGTTAACAAAACAAACCTCAACAGACACACAAAAAATGGAATAACCCCATGTATCTTATCATTTCACCATGGCTTAAAATTAGAATTCAAGGGCAACACTAATTCCTGAAAGCCCACAAATACATGGGAATTAAACAATGCTCACCTGAATCATCAATGGGTCAAGGAAGAAATAAAGGAAGAAATTAAAGAATTCCTAAAATTCCTTCAATGAAAATGGCCACACAACATACCCAAAATTATGGGATACAATGAAAACAGTGCTAAGAGGAAAGTTTATAGCACTAAATGCCTACATAAAGAAGCTGGAAAAATCCCACACTAGTGAGTTAACAGAACACCTGAAAAGTCTAGAAGAAAAGAAGCAAACTCACCCAGGAGGACTAGATTCCAGGAAATAATCAATTTGACAGCTGAAATCAACAAAGTAGAAACAAAGAAAACAACATAAAGAATCAATGAGACCAAGAGTTGGTTCTTCGAGAAAATCAACAAAATAGACCTTTATCCAAACTTACCAAAACGCAGAGAGAGAATATCCAAATTAACAAAACCAGAAATGAAAATGGGGACATAACAACAGACATGGAGGAAATCCAAAGAATCATTAGATCATATTTCAAAAACCTGTACTCCACAAAATTTGAAAACTTAAAGGAAATTGATGATTTTCCCAATAAATATCACTTACCAACATTAAACCAAGACCAGATAAGCAAATTAAATAAACCTATAACTGCTAAAGAAATAGAAAGAGCCATCAAAAGTCTCTAAACCAAAAAGAAGCCCAGGGCCAGATGGTTTGAGCACATTCTACAAGAATTGTAGAATTCCACAAGATTTTCAAAGAAGAACTAATGCCAATACTCCTCAACTTGTTCCATACAATAGAAACAGAAGGAACATTGTCACACTCTTTTTATGAGGCTACAATTACCCTGATACCCAAACCACAGAAAGACATTACTAAGAAAGAGAATTACAGATCAATCTCACTCATGATCATTGATGCAAAAATGCTCAATAAAATGCTAGCAAATTGGAAGAGACAGAAATCTTTAATAAATAAATAAATAAATAAAATTCCAAAAAAAAAATGCTTGCAAATCAAATCCAAGAACACATCAGAAAAATCATCCACCATGATCAAGTAGGCTTCATCCCAGAGATGCAGGAATGGCTCAACATACAAAAATCTGTCTATGTAATCCACCATATAAACAAACTGGAAAAAAAAACACATGATCATCTCATTAGATTCTGAAAAAGTCTTCGACAAAAACCAACATCCCTTCATGATAAAGGTTTTGGAGGAAGCAGGGATACAGGGAACATGCGTAAACATAATAAAGACAAGATACAGCAAGCCAACAAATAACATCAAACTAAATGGGGAGAAACTTACAGCGATCCATCCCACTGAAATCAGCAACAAGACAAGGTTGTTCACTCTCTCCATATTTATTCAGTATAGTTCTTGAGGTTCTAGCTATAGCAATAAGGACAACAAAAGGAGATCAAGGGGATAGAAATAGAAAAAGAAGTCAAACTCTTGCTATTTGCTGATGGTATGATAGTTTATATAAGTGACCCCCAAAATTCTACCAAGGAACTTCTACAACTCATAAACACTTTCAGTAATGTAGCATGGTACAAGATTAACTCAAAAAATCAGTAGTCCTCCTTTACACAGATGATAAATGGGCTGAGAAAGAAATCAGAGAAACATCACTCTTCACAATAGTCAGAAATAACATAAAATAACTTAAAGTAACTCTAACCAAACAAGTGGAAGACTTGTATTACAAAAAGTTTAAATCTTTGAATAAGGAAATTGAAGAAGACACCAGAAAATGGAAAGATCTCCCATGCTCTTGGGTAGGTAGAATTAATATAGTAAAATGCCAATCTTACCAAAAACAATCTACAGATTCAATGCAATGCCCAGCAAAATTCTTCACAGCATAGCCAAAACAATTCTGTACAATTAAAGAACTTCTGGAGGCATCCCAATCCCTGACTTCAAATTCTACTACAGAGCTACAGGACAAAAAAAAAAAAAAACACAAAAACAAAAACAAAAACAAAAAAAACAGTCTGGTACTGGCATAAAAAATAGACAGGAGGACCAATGGAACCAAATTGAAGACCCGGATATCAATCCATACACCTACGAACACCTGATTTTTGACAAAGAAGCAACAAATATAAAATGGAAAAACTAAAGCATATTCAACAAATGGTTCTGGCATGTAGAAGAATGAAAATAAATCCATATCTATCACCATGCACAAAACTCAGTCCAAATGGACCAAAGACCTCAACATAAAACCAACCACACTGAACTTCATAAAAGAGAAAGGGGGAAATACACTTGAATGCATTGGCACAGGAGACCACTTCCTAAAAATAACCCCAGCAG
Organism: Microtus ochrogaster; assembly: GCF_000317375.1. Lineage (NCBI taxonomy): Eukaryota > Metazoa > Chordata > Mammalia > Rodentia > Cricetidae > Microtus > Microtus ochrogaster. Next base: position 1,044,276 of record NC_022010.1, on the reverse strand, counting down.
CACAGACACTGAGAGAAACAATTAATAAATGGCACCTCCTGAAACTGAGAAGCTTCTGTAAAACAAAGGACACGGTCAACAAGACAAAACGACAGCCTACAGAATAGGAAAAGATCTTCACCAACCCCAATTAGAGAGGTCTGATCTCCAAAATATACAAAGAACTCAAGAAATTTGTCATCAACAGAACAAACAATACAATAAAAAAAATTGGGTCCAGATCTAAAGAGAGAACTCTCAACAAAGGAATCTAAAATGGCTGAAAGACACTTAAGGAAATGTTCAACATCCTTAGCCATTAGAGAAATGCAAATCAAAACAACTCTGAGATTTTCTCTTACACCTGTAAGAATGGCCAAGATCAAAAACACTGATGACAACTTATGCTGGAGAGGATGTGGGGTAAAGGGAACACTCCTGCATTGCTGGTGGGAATGCAACCTGGTACAACCCCTTTGGATGTCAGTGTGGCGATTTCTCAGAAAATTAGGAAAAACCTTCCTCAAGACCCAGCAATATCACTTTTGGGTATATATCAAAAGGATGCTCAATCATGCCACAACAAGGACATGTGCCCAACTATGTTCAGAGCAGCATTATTTGTTATATCCAGAACCTGGAAACAACCTAAATCCCCATCTATTGAAGAATGGATAAGCAAAACGTGGTACATTTACGCAATGGAGTACTACATGGAGCAGAAAAAAATAACGACATCTTGAAATTTGCAGACAAATGGATGGATCACATTGAGTGAGGTAACCCAGACCCAGAAAGACAATTGTCATATGATATGCACTCACTCATAAGTGATTGTTAGACATAAAGCATAGAAAAACCAGCCTACAATTCACAATCCCAGAGAACCTAGACAACAATGAGGACCCTAAGAGAGACATACATGGATCTAATCTACATGGGAAGTAAAAAAAGACAAGATCTCCTAAGTAAATTGGGAGCATGGGACCATGGGAGAGGGCAGAAGGGGAGGGGAGAGGAAGGAAGGGGAGTGGAGAAAATATATAGCTCTATAAAAACAATTGAAAATTTAAAAAAATAAATAAATAAAAAATGAGAAAAAAAAAACCTGAGTAAGCATGGACTCGTTTTCACTTGAGTTTGGTGTTTTAACCTGTACTGTTTTAATAGAAATGAGGTACTAAATGCAGACAAACTTAAGTCCAGAGCTGGTCCTCTATCTCTGCAAACGAATGCCCACTCTCCTGCTAAGGCAGATACATGCTGACCACAGCTCCAGTATACAGAGATACAGCCACACCACCTATTGAGCTTGTGTGTGGACATCAGAAGACATGAGGGAAACCAGGCTGCCGTAAACATTCTTGTAAAGGCTCAGGACAGACCGTCAGAGTGAGAGTGACCACCTCTGCAGAGGTGAGAGGAAGAGGCTCTGGAGTAGGGCAAAACTGTAGTTATTCACATTTTTAAAGGATTCATTTATTTTTATTTTATGTGTATGGGTGTTTGGCCTGTACATTTGTCTGGGCACCACATGGGTACAGTGCCCATGGAGGCCAGAAGGTGTCAGATCCTCTGGAACTAGAGTTATAGATGGTTGCAGCCAGTGCTCTTAACCCGGGAGCCATCTCTCCAGCCCCTCTCAAATATTTTTACACTGCTAACTATGGTAGTTTAAGCAAGTCCACACTTCCTTCTTTAGTGGTAAAATGAACAATATCTAAAAAGGAAAAAAAAAAATAAAACAGAAGGAGAAGGAGCAAGAAGGGGGAAAAGGAAGAAAGCTGGTTTCTGTAGCCTCAGAGGCCCCCACACTGCCCCCACTCAGCCCTGGCCATAAGCTGTAGGGTACTTCATGGATGGGACTTGACCCTGACTTCTGATGGCCAGGGACATTTCTCATAGAGAGTTATCAGCTGCTCTGTCCAAACACCTTTGCTTACATAATTTTGGTTTTAATGTGTACTATGTGCATAGAAAGGTGGGGGGACACATGGGGTGGGTGAACTGGACGGGGAAGACTGGAAGAGGCCACCCATTTATTCTGTAGGAAGGGCTACAGCATTGTCCTATGTCCTGGTCCAGATCAGCAAGGTTTTTCCATAATGTTCTTCTCAGCAATGAACTGATGATCTGTCTCCCTGGCACATGGTGTCTACACCAGACTTTTCCCACCCAAATCCCTTGGCTGGTTTTGGGGCTTCTCTTTGCCCTGTGTCTAGTGAACTTGTCCTCTCTCCTCTCCGGCCCCATGTGTATCTGACTCTGCCCTGTCATTCTGAGCGCTGCTTCCCCCACTGGACTGGAAGGCTCCTGTGGGAAGGGATTAGGTGTCTTATACTAGCCAATGTGCTAGCCGTCAGTAACAGCGAGTCTTACAGAGTCTCACATTGATGGATAATGGGATCCCCATGCCAGCCTCCCAGGCCTGCAGGGAGGCATTTGAAGAACTATAAAGGGGCCCACAGTGCTTAGCTCTCTCTTGCAGCAGGCCTGGGGACAGCACGATGTCAATCCCCTCCCAGAGCATCATAGGAAGAAGCAGAAGACAGAAGGGAGACCAAAAAACATTCACTCCCTACAGCTCAAAGTCCCCTTCCCCTCCTGACTGCCACCCCATGGAGGGAGCTGTCCCTGCTAGAACCTGTCTCCTAGCCATGGCAGCTGCCCACCTAGGGGCCATAAGGTTCCAGCCATGGGAAAGGCTTTTATAACCTCCTCTCATTGCCCTGTGGCCAGGCCTGCAGCTCCTGCACTCAGCTGCCATCTATGCAGCTGCTGGTGAGTCAGGTGCAGGACACAGGCCAGACAGACTCTGCTGTGTCCAGGGCAGGAGGCACAGTCACTGAGTCTCGGTGGATCCCCTGGCTATAGCCGGTATATCCATAAAGCAGCCAGAAGGGCCTCCTGCAAAAAGTGACCCTGAGCTGAGAGCAGGAGATGAGAAGTGCGGGAGAGCCCAGTGGAAGCAGCCAACTCTCTTCATGTCCTTCTTTGGCTTTAAGCCAGGATCTCACTATGTGGCCCAAGCTAGCCTCAAACTTCCGATCTTCCTGCCTCTGTCTGGCGAGTTACTCCTGACATGGTTGGACATGTCTGGACTACGGTGATGGATTATCTGGGGGCAGGGTCTTCTCTTCCCCTCCCCCACATTCTCCAGCTCATGCCTGGTTTGTCATTTGTGTGTTGCTGAGTGTTTTCTGCCTCCAGGACAAGGACGTGGAGACTCAGAGAAGCTTAGACAGGAAAAGGTCATCCAAGGTCACACAGCCAGCCCGGGTCCCCTGCCTCCCCAGGAGTCCTTCCCCTCCCCTCCCAGGCCTGTGGACACCTCAGGAGAGGGAGGGTAGACAGCCTCACCAGCCCATATATAACCCTTGCTGCACACCTTCCCCACGTTAATAAATGGGGAACGAAGGGCTCATAAATCCTGGGGCTGCCAATGTCCCCGGGACCACAGCTCTTTCTCTGGCCACGCACTAGTACTCTTTACAACCCATTAATTAGTCCCTCTAATAAAGTTTGACAAAATGATAACTTGCCCATGAAAAGCGTAATAAATACATTTTCCCTAACTTTTCACCATTCAAGCATGGCCACCTCATAAACCCTCTGCCATGGTTCACTGCTTGATTGTCTCAGTATTTCTCCATCAGTGTAGAAGTTGGGGGCCTGGGGCCTACTGGACCCAAGACAGGCCTGAAGGAGGATCCCCAGCACCTCCAGGGAGGCAGCCAAGGTCAGCACCTCCCTGTTCACAGACCTTCAATGGTTCTCAATACTCACCAGATCAGAGGCTTCTAAATGCTGGTCTACCTCCCAGCGGCTATAGTCCCAGGCTTTAGCCACAGGGTCCTGAAGGATCCATTTTTGGGCATTATGACTTCTTCAGACCTATTCCCTTTTAAATGTGTTTTTTTTTTTTGTTTGCTTGTTTGCTTGCTTGCTTGCTTGTTTTTTACAATAAAGCTTAATATCACTACAGAGAAACAAAGAGGCCATCCAACAAGCCCCACAAAGAGAATAAACGTGAGGGGCTGGGGGTGGGGCTCAGTGAGTGGGATGCTTCCTGTGTGCCTGCAGCCCTGAGTGCTTCAATCCTTAGTTCTGCATGAGCCTGGCATGGTGGCACACACCTATAACCCCAGGACTCAGGAGGTGGAGGCAGGAGGATCAGAAGTTCAAGATCGTCCTGGACTACACAGTGAGTTAGGGGCCAGCTGGGCTATATGAAACCCTGTCAAAAAAGAAAGGAAGGAAGAAAGAAGTACAATATGGAGGGAGGGAGGGAGGGAGAGAGGGAGTAAAGTAAGGAGGGGGAAGGGGAGGAGGGAGAGAGGGAGAATGAGAGGGAGGAAGATAAAAATGAAAATAAAAGCAACTAGCAAAGTCCTGCGCAGCCCAGCCCCGCACTTCCCTGGTGAGCTGAGCCTTAAGCAGCTCCCTCCCCTCTCAGTCTTCCTTAAAGAGAAATTTGGACCCACTAAAAAGCCTATAAAAAACATTAGCACCCTGCTGACTTTGTAGAACAGGGTCTGGAATCAAGTCCGTAGGGGGATTTCCTGTGAGTGGCAGGTGGGCCTGGGATGCGGATCTGGTTGGAGGAGGAGCACAGGGTGTGTTAGCAGCTCGCTGTGTACTTCAGACCGAGGGACCCAAGCCCCTCCCCCTGTCCATAGATGTCAAGGACTCCGGCTCGTCAGCAGTGGGAGAAGGGTGGTGCTGAGGAAGGCAGGCTGTAGGCAAGTGATGGGAGCCCCAACGTTATCTCCACTCCATGTGCAGAGAGAGCCACTTCTCCCTTCCGCTCTCCCTCAGCTTGGAAGCCTGCCAGGATCCAGACCCAATCTAGAGTTCTCTGTGCCTCTGCCCCATCCCAGTGACTTGCGTGGGACTCCTGGCCTCTGTCCCTCTCCCACATCACCTTCTATAGAACTGTCTGGGGCACTGTTTCAGAACAGGTGCTCCAAACATCTGAAACCAAAACCTACCACAAACAACTCCTTCATAATGTTTGAGTCAGTTTATGATTTTGCATCTGATAGCATTTCTGGCTATCTACGTCCACATGAGGCCCATGCCTGGAGGTTGGGCATGTCTGCTGGGGGTCTCAGGGCTGCAGGTTGGGCATGCCTGCTGGGGGTCTCAGGGCTGCAGGTTGGGCATG
>NC_022010.1:1031122-1039030 GCF_000317375.1 Microtus ochrogaster | reverse complement strand
CTGCTGGGGGTCTCAGGGCTGCAGGTTGGGCATGCCTGCTGGGGGTCTCAGGGCTGCAGGTTGGGCATGCCCGCTGGGGGTCTCATTCCTTAGTCTGCATCCCAGGCCCTATACAGAGGACTCAGGCAGTACCAACTGAATGTGTGAGTCGGTGGGAATCAGGGCAGCCAATAGTACATCACGCCATCTCATGGACGAGGCCTGAGGATAAAAGATTAGAGGGGTCTGAGAGGCCTGATTAGAGGCAAGACCCTGGACTAGAACCCCTGAATCACCTCAGGCTTCTGTTCTGCAGCCACTAAAACTGGCCACTTGACAAATCCATTCAGCACCAGGGCACCCATCCTGCAGCCTCCCAGTCACTCTAGGCTGTGCAAATGGGGTGTCTTGCCTCTTGCGTCTTCTGGTCCTCCTGTCTTGTGTTGTGACTGTCTCCAGTCTTGGCCTTTGTTCCCTTTCCTTTGTCCTCTGCCCTCAGATCCCATTCTAATCCAGTCATTGCAACACTTAGATTCCCTGATTGTATTTCTTCTGGGAACTTCCAAATAATCACTTTCTTGGATAGGGCTGCCGTGCACCCAGCAGCAGTACTAGAGGCAGATTCCAGCGGAAGCCCTGCTCATCCCTGCGCACAGGAACACCCAGAGCCCACTCCCTGCTGCACACACTCACACTCTCCTGAAGGGACAGAGATGCCTCCAGGCCCCAAGCTGGCTTCCTGTCCCCTTTAATTCCAGCAGAAGTGTGAACTACCTTCAGCAACACTGAAATCAACCCCCCACAGGCCTGGGGATCCATCTCTTTGAAGGAATTTATGGCCATAATTTAAGAGTGAATTATGCCGGCTGGCACTGGGGCAGTGAGAATTGCTGGGCACATTAAACCCACCCTAGACGCCCCTCAATGCTGATGCTGCCCTTTCAGAGCCTGTATATAGAATAGCAAAGAGCAAGCCTGGGGCTGCAGTCAACATGAGGGCCACTCTTCGGGGAGCTGGGGCAGGTCCAGGGCCATCCTGGTGCCAGCAGCCCCGCTCAGGTAGACAGGAACTCAAAAATCTGTGTCCAACCCAGACCTCCCACCCAGAAGCGTATAACCATAGTCAGATTAGGGATGCTCAGATTGATATGAGGAAGACTCAACCTGGGATTTGAAAAACAAGGGAAGATTGTGACACACGCTGGTGGCCCAGAGTCCAAGTTTAAGGTGACACAGATACTGGCTGAGAACCCCTCTCCTTGTTCACAGAAGTGTACCCACAGGGCCTGCGTGATGGAAGGCAGAAGAGCCCTTCCTCCAAGCACCTCTAGAAGGACACTGACCTATGTCCAGACCTGCCCACAGCCTGACAAAACCCGGCCCCTGTCCCCCCTCACCCACTCTGCCCTCACCATTTGCTTACTCCAGGTGGCACCCACATGGTGTCATGCATGCACACATATGCATGTATATGCATATATACAGTCACGCATGCACACACTCACACATGTGCACACATTCCCAATCACATATACACATATTCCTGCACACACACACACTCAGGCCCACACACACTCTGATGCACACATGTACACACTCACATGTGTGCACACACTTGTATGCAGTCATGTATACACATGCTCACACACACACACACACACACACACACACACACACACGTCCCTGTCCTGATGTTTCTTGTCTCACTGTTGGTGAGTTTTTGTCACTTGAGAAAGTTTCCCTTTGCAAGTTCATTCAGGGAATGTGTACCAACCAAAGCAGGGCTGGTGCCAGGAGATTTGCAGGCACAGGGTTTGGGGGCGGAAACTGATGCAGGGCTGTGGAGAGGTGCTGCTTCTGGGATTTTCTCTCATGGCTTGACCAACCTGCTTTCTAAGAGAACCCAGGACCTCCAGCCCTGGGCTGGCACCACCCACAGTGGACTGGACCCAACTACATCCATCATTAAGTAAGAAAAACAGCACAGTTTTCCCTCAATTGAGGTTCCCTCCCACCAAATGACTCTACTCTACCTTGCGTCAATGTGACATCAAACTAGCTAGGACAGATGGCCCCAGCTGAAAGCTGGACAGCCTGACTGTGGCCATGTCTCAGAATGAGCCACCGTGAATGGAGGCTGAAGAACCACAGACAAGTGTCATCACTGTTCCTCAGGCTGCCAAGTCCAAGATTAAAGTTCTGGAAGTCCCAGGTACAGCCGCTTCCTCGCAGTTGCTGGCCTGCTGTGTCCTTGCAAGTCAGAAGGGTCAGAGGTACTCTGGGGCCCTGGCTCCACCTGGAGGCTCACCCTGTCACCTCCAAAGACCCCACCTCCTGGACCTCACTCTTGGCTTCTGGGTCCATATTCAGCCGTAATCGTCTACAGCATGCAGAAGAGGGTGTGACCCAAGTGGAGTGTGAGGGTGGCTGCAGATGTGCAGAGGTGTGGCAGATGCCAGAGTGCCTGTCAGGGTAGGGGTGTGGCTCTGCATAGAACTGTGTAACCATGATCCCTATGCAGAGCTTACAGATCCCATGTGTGGGTCACACAGGAAGTAAGAGACAAGAGGAAGATGAGAGGGAGGGAGTGGGTCCAGAGTGTGGGCAGGAACAAGCCCTAGTGGCTGAGCTGTGCTGAGGTCTGGGGCTGCTTGTTACTGAGGCACGGCACATCCTGCACTGACTGAGAGATCAAGTGAGGAGAAGAGGGAGTGGGAGGAAGAGCGAATAAGACAGAGTAGACAGAGCCTGAATGAAACTCTTCCTGCTGTGCAGGGCTGTGTGGGTACTTTTGTTACTGTAGCGTGACCCATCCTGTGCTGACTGCTGTGGGACTGTGAGTTCCTGTGGATGAGGGAAGGCCGAAGGTAAGTGTGCATAAGAGTGTGAATGAGGATGTGAGTGGAGGTAAGGGAGGTCTGAGGGAACGATTGGGAGCACCAGGAGGACCCTTGCCCCAATCCTGATGCTACACACACACACACACATACACACACACATGTGCACACACTGGACACCACAGGTGTGCTCCTCCTCACATTTCTTGACTGCTCCTCCCTGCCCACACCACCTCCCTCCTATACCACATAATCTCCACCCTGTGGCACCTCGAACTATACACATTACACGTGACCAGACTTCTCTCCAGTCACCCGAAGGCTCTTCCCAAACCTCCATAGGGCCCTGCAGGAAAAACGCTGGGAGATGACAGAATTGCTCAGGCCAGCAATGCTGGGGGCTGGGGCTTGTGTGAGAGACAGAGCCAGCAGATTGTGGGGCCAATATTTGCTGACTAGAAGAGATCAAGGGGAAAAAATGATGCTCAAGGTCCCACCACCAGTGGTCCGCTGTCCTCTTCCTCCTCTGAAAGGGGCTTGTCAGTGTCGTACTGCTGCACTCAGAGGTTACCATGAAAACCAAGTAGGTAATGACAGGAAAATACGTGGAAAAGGATAAAGCAGGATCAACAAAACCCTTTTGAAGGGAAGATGTCCATGCACTGGGCCTGGAGACCCTATGTTCTCTCTTGCTCAGGGCTCTAAGCTCTGCCACGGTTCTGACTTGTACTGAAAGGGGTAATCTCGAATGGACTGTACCTTGAGGTATAGATGGGTTTTCTACTCCCTGAGTAAATACAGCATTTGCTCAGTGCTAGGTATGGAAAGTCACCTAGATGGGGAGGGTGTGTAGGGCCCACAAGCCCACATACAGGGTATTCCATAAGGAGATTGAAGACTTGCAGATTTGGATGTCTACAGGGGTCCTAATCCAATCCTAGACAACATGACACAGCAATCCACAGATAGTACTCTTGCCTGTAGGCCCTCCTGCACTTGTCTCAGTCATTGCTAATCAACCCCTGCATGCTTTTCCAAAGAGCACTGATTTCAGGCCCAAATTCTCAGACCAACATTCCAGTCAATCTCTCTCCCCTGGCACTATCTACCCATAGAAGAAACGGAAGTTAATTTGGTCTGTTCCATAGAAGAAGAAGCTAAGGATGCTCTGTCTGGGGGAGCCCATGAGGCCTGACACGTCTGACAGCTCCAGAAGAGCCCTGCTGCAACTGGTGGGAGGGGGAGCCTGGGGCACAGCTGGGTCCCCTGCCCTTGCTGACTGAGCTCTGCCTACCCGCTCCCCACAGCTGCTCTTTTGAAAGCCTTGTATGGGAAGCCATAGATGTGGCTCCCCGTTTCCTTTTCAGGCCATTGTCCCCTTACTGGCGCCAGCCAAGCTCCCCCCTTGGTTGCTTAATTAACAGTATTATTAATGCCAAGAGGGAAGTCATTGATCCTCCATGGGGCAATCCCAGCTCTGAGGATGAGTCCAGCCACAGGCCTCCAGGAAGCAAGGTTGGTGCCAGATGATGCCCCTCCCATCTCTGGGGCCAGCCCTTTGCCAATGCTCAGCTGTTCTTCTTGGCTCCACCCCTTTGAGTGCCACTGAGGCCAGGAAGGCTTAACTGGCAGCAGCAGAGCTGGCTGGAGGCACCAGGTCTGGCTCATCAGCAGTGCTCTGAGCAATGGGTGCGGGGCAAGGACTGAGGAGGACGACAGAGCCAGCCTGTGGCGGGCTTGGAACCCAGGGATCTATCTCACCCACGCAGAAGCAGCAGGACGTGTGTTACGTGTTCGATGCTGTGTGAGCTTGGAACTACACACTGCTGTCTCTGTGCTTCAATGTCTCCCTGAGAGTGGGGACACTGTTCCCTGCTTTGGTGCAGCCTAAGGCACACTGATGGTAGTCTGCATTCATGCAGGACCCTGCACTCCAGGGTCAAGGTGAAGGAACTTGGGCTCCAAGTGAGGGAGCTTCAGTGTTCTATAAGGCAGTGAAGATGGAATATATTGCTGTGGGCATATTCAAAGACACAATCTACCATGTTCTTCATTCAAATCAGGAGTGAGGGGAGTTGATTCTCACTCCCATTTGATCAGGGATGCTCAGAGAAGCTAAGTCATTTACCCAAAGTCACACAGTGGCTGAAAAGCACACAGGAGCCCGGCTGCACTGTGTAGCTGTCTCCAGACATCTCCCAACACAGTCTCCACTGCAGACTGAAGGCAGCAAGAGCAGGCAAAGCAATAGGGCCCTGCCCTGCTCCTAGGTTCTCTCCAGAATTCAAATTTCCATGGAGTGATCGAAAGCCCAGAGGAAAACTTCCCGGAGCCCCTCACCCAGTGAATGGGTTGGTGTTTTCCTCTCTAGCCCATGTGCCCTGGGTGCCTTGTCTCATGGTCCTCTAACCAGTACATGTTGCTGTGGCCTTGACCCATCCCAGCCCTAGTTCTGCCTGGAGATGTTTAAGACAAGAAAGGCTGATGCGGAGTGTGGTGGATCTAACCAAGTGACTCTCACACAGGACCACGAGCAGGAACAGTGGAGGCCTGAATGGGGTGACAGGAGCCAGCAAGAACAAAGTTGGGGTGAGGGAAGGGGGCTCATTCTGAGGAGGAAGGAGGGTATCAACTTTGAGAACACCGTAACCAGATATGATCTGTGTGCCTGTGTACATGCATGTGTACATGTATGTATGTAAGCATGTGTGTATGTGTGTATGTATGTATACATGAGTGTATATGTGCATATGTGCATGCAGGTGTCTATGTGTGTGTGTGTGTATGTATGTGTGTATTGTGTGCATGTGTGTGCATGTGTGTGTATCCATTTGTGTGCACATGGGAACAAGTATGGAGACCAGAAAACAGCCTTGGCATAATTCCTCAAATACTGAAGGTTCTATCACAGGCTAGGCCAGAGAGCCCAAGGGCTGTCCTCTTCAGCACTGAGGCTATAGCTCACGCCACACCAGCTTCTTAAATGTGGGTTTCAGGGATCAAACTCAGGTCCTCTGGCTTCAAGGTTGTCTCCCCAGCAGATTTAACCTTTTGAACAGGAGTGCCCCCAGCCTTGGTGACAGTGGGTCTGGGGGCAGGTGAGATTATGAGGTTCAGTCACTAAAGCAAGGGGCCAGTCTGTACACGGACTCTGGGTGTCCAATAGAGGACAATGTCCCCAGGACTCTGACTGGGAGAGCAAAGGGACAGTCAGGTTTTGCTGGAGCCAGGGGCCCTGTCCTGAACCGCTCCCCCCCAAGGAACTCTGAGGAGCGCAGTGAAGGTGGGTGTGACTCGGGAGCCCGACATCACTCGCCTGAGCGTCATTCCTCAGAGTCTGCTTTGGTGACTATGACATGAGCATGTTTCAACTATAAAAAGCAGGGTTAAAAATAGCTAGCTTGACGTGAGGCTCAGGGAAGAGAGACTCCCCCGCTCCACGCACAGGAGTGACGTGGAGTCACCCAGGCTTCCAGAACTGTGCCCGTCACTGTCATTGCTGCCTCCTCCTCCCAGCCACAAGGACCTCAGCTTCGTGGATTTGCTGACACCCGCTCAGAAGCCCTTCTACCTCTTCGTCAGTCATCTCCGTGAGGCAGTATAGCAGAGGTGTCTCCCAGCTGCCATCTCCCTCCCCACGAGGCTCCTGCAGGCTAAGGAAAACATGATGCTGGCCTGAGGGTCAGGGTGGTAACCCATGAGGGTCCAGGGGACATTGTTCACAGCCCGATTCTGGACACTTGCATATGTATGCTCAAATTCTGTCTCTCTCTTGCTGTGTGATTTTGAATAAGTTAGTTAACTTCTCTGGGCCTCCATTTCCATATTCATTAAAAGTGGGGTTCAGAACACAGAAATGTTGAAGACCCTGGTAGGGAACATTACCTGGCAGGATGGTTTTGGAATCCCTGTGGCTGCCACACAGGTCAGTGAGTACCTTCTACCTCCCACTGAGATACTTAGCAGAGAGTGGAGCCAGTGGGGAACAGCCAGGTGCCTTCAGGATGACTGATTGGTGATCCACTTAGTGTAATAAAACAGCATGACTCAGTTCCTGTACACGGAATGGTGAGAGGCTGTAGGTGTGGACACTGTGACAGCCTCCCTCAGTGGTACAACATCGGGGTTACACACTCGCCTGCCGGAACTGGGTGTAGGGACTAAGATGGCCTCCCTGGTCCTCCACGGTGACTCCTGCAAACACCACCGCATGTCATATGACTGAGACCACACATGCTCTCACTGCCCTTTGTCCTTGTCATCTAAATGAAAAGCAATGCAACATCCTCAGGGTGCCCGGTACCAGATACAGCTGGCAGCTTAGCTGAGCTGGGTTCCATCCCATGCCCAGGGCTATGTTGATGCCCGGTGATCTGAACAAACTGTGGCCGCACTGGGTCCTCTCCCAGCAAGTCCTTCCTCAGAGATGGTAAAGCCAGAGCAGAGATGGGACTTCACAGATGGGCTTTCAGAGACTCATCTTACCGCAGCTCGTGAGTACCCAGGACAATAAATGTGAGTCTACTTAAAATAGGGGTTCTCCCCAATAAAATCATCTCAAGTTGAAAAGTTTGGAATGAGCACAGCCACTGTGGAAAACCACTGTGGAAACCCCAGAGACTAGAACTGCACGCTAAGCTCTTCACATGCTCTTCGTGAGCTGAGACACCTCAGTGTCCACCCGCAGACAGCTGCAAGAAGCCAGTGCCGTGCCAGCGCAATGTGGAGGACTGCTCAGCCATAGAAAAGAATGAAATCCCGCCATTGTGAAAGTGTGGATAGAAGTGCCGGTCCTCAGGTGAAATTGAGTAAGCCAGACACCAGAAGAGACATGTTATGTGACCTCATTCATGTGATGTGTGCTATGTCAAAGTTGATCTCCTAGAAGTTGAGAGTAGAAAGGGAGAGTGGGGAGGGAGGGAAGGTGGAGAAACGCTGCTGTTTGCTTGGGGGGGGGTCACTCCATACCTTGGGGGGGGTCACTCCATACCTTGGGGGTGGGGTCACTCCATACCTTGGGGGGGAGGGGTGTCACTCCATACCTTGGGGGTGGTCACTCCATACCTTGGGGGTGGTCACTCCATACCTTGGG
>NC_022010.1:997073-1030602 GCF_000317375.1 Microtus ochrogaster | reverse complement strand
ATACCTTGGGGGGGTGTCACTCCATACCTTGGGGGGTGTCACTCCATACCTTGGGGGGGGTGTCACTCCATACCTTGGGGGGGTCACTCCATACCTTGGGGGGGTCACTCCATACCTTGGGGGGTCACTCCATACCTTGGGGGGGTCACTCCATACCTTGTTAGTCTCCACACACATTCAGGCTCCATGTGTTTATGTATCAGGTAAAAATAAATATAATGCAAGGGCTGGGAAGATGACACAGCTTGTAAAGACTTGCCTTGCAACATGAGGTCCTAAGTTCGTCCCCAGAATCCAGGTGAAAAAGCCGGGCATGGCCACGTGCACTTGCAATCTCAAAGCTGAGGCAGAGACGGACAGATCCCGGGGCTCAATGGCCAGCCAGCCCGGTCAAATCATCAGGCTCCAGGCCAGCAAGAGACCCTGTCTCAAGCAGAAGATAGACTGAGGAACAACGTGCACAGCTGAGTTGACCTCTAGCCTACCTGTGCCCAAACATAAGTTAAATTCAACTAAAGAGACAATTTTTTAGGAGCAAAAAGCAACAGAAATGGAAATTTGTGGATGGCACCTAAACCACAGAGCATCCCAATTGAGCAGCTCTATGATGGCTGGCATGTCCCCGAAGGGTCACAGGCTGACAGAGTTGCAGCCACCTCCTAGGCCAAGGCCAAAGTCAAGACACAACCCGACTGTCCCAGTCATGGTGTCGCAGAGCACTAGGTGGAACATTTGCAACCAAGCCCTGGTACATCGAGTGCCATTTTCTCCAAGCCTGAGCTAGCAGAAGGGCCATTATTATAGTCACATCCTGACCCCCCCAACAACAACTGCTGGCCCCACGTGTGACCCTGGGGAGGAAGAATGAGTGTCCCAAGCCTCCCAGAAAGAAGTAATTGACAGCCCAAGGCCCAGGACAAGAAAAAGGGAGAAAAAAAAAGTTTCATATCCACTCACCCACCCAGTAGCACTGAGATTTCTCCCATCCAAGTACTAACCAGACCCGACCCTGCTTAACTTCCAAGATCAGACGAGATTGGGTTCATTCAGGGTGGTATGACTGTAGACAGCACTGAGGAAGCCAACAGCCCACTAGGACCTTGTTCTCTGGGCCCCCTTTCTGGAGTGCCTAGGTGCGTGCTGCTATGCACCATCCGTGGAGGAGACCGCACCTCTGCTAGAATGTGAGTGACCAGCGTGGTCCCAGGAAAGTCATGCAAACTGGGACTCCAGCTACCTCTGCAAGGGCTCCAAGGCAAAGAGGAGCTCCCTGAGTCCACAACAGAGTGGATTCAGGCTCCTCTTGCCTTGATAAAACTGAGGCCACGATGGCAGCTGGATCTAAGCCCAAGTAGTGGATGCTGGGATCTCCCCAGAGTGTCTGCGGCTTCCTTGATAAGCAGATGAATGGAAACACAGGTATCTTAGGGTCTCACATCCACACACTCAATGAAACAGCCTGGCTCGGTGCTCAGAGCTGAGTGGACACCTCTCCTCCCCACTGTCTTCACTGTTTTGCCTGGAGAGCTCAGTCAGGTGCAGAGATGTAGTCATGGCCTGTGCTCTGGGCACAATCAGTTACTTCCCTTGCAGCTGAGAGGAACACGTGTGTTTGGCTCACAGTGTGAAGATGTGGTTCACCAAGGCAGGGTGGCATCTGCAGTCTGGAAGGAGATGGGTGGATGCTGGTTCTCAGCTTGCTTTCTCCTTTGTATTCAGTCCTGGACCCCAGCCCATTGGATGCTGCTACCTAATTCTGGGTGGGTCTTCCCATCTCAATTAACAATCTAGAGACACCCTCACAGACACACCCAAGGCTTGTGGCTTTGAGGAACCCTGATCTTGCCAAGTTGAGCATCTATAGTAACATCACAACCACTACATAGTTCAGGCTCACCTCCAGCTGGCTGTCCTCATGCCTCTACTTCCTGAGTGCTGGGATTACCATCCTACACCAACAGTCACTATCATTTATCTGATCTGTAGGCCAGAACTGCATGTCACTGTAGCTGTACATACTCAGCTTTGCACCTCAAGTCCCTGCCTACCACCTCTCCTTGGCCTGACCCCAGTTGGACCTCTCCCAAGAACATGTGCAAATCTGTGCAATTTTGCTGGACAACAGGCCATCCCCAAACCTCCTGGCTGGAAGCAAAATGTGTTTATTTAGCTCACAATTCTCCTGGGCTGCAGTTGGGCTGGTGGAGGTTGGCCTCCAGCAGTGAGAACTACAAAACCCTCAAGGTCCTGCTTGGAACTGGAACAAGTGCACTTCTGCCACATATGACTGGCTAACACACAACCAGTCCAGCACTATGCCCTTTCCCTACCCCTTCGACAAAAGTTGTGTGTTAAAGGGTTAAGCTTCAGGGGGTGATCTGAGGATACAGGGTTAGAAGGTAAAGGTTGATGAGGTCATAAGAGTTGAGCCCTGATTAAATATGGCTGTGGCCTTGGGAGGAGGGACAGATGTTATATCTTTCCCTCAAGGAAGGAATTTTAGCCACAAGCCCTCGTGTGGCGTTTCCATGAGCACCATGTGGCATTTCGAAGGGTCCTGTAGAGTGTTTTTATGGGGACCATGTGGCATTTTCGTGGGCACCGTGTGGCATTTCCACAGGCACAGTGGGTGTTTCCACGGCAATGTGTGGTGTTTCTAGTACTGTCTGGGTTTCCTGTGGTCTGGGGTTTGTTTGTTTTGTTCTCTATGCACCGATGAGTTGCACTGGGGTTGCTAACAGGAGCATGGACAGCTCACTGGTGACTGTACCACTGAAGAAGATGTCTCTCCCCAGTTAACATTAACCTCAACAAGAGCAGAACTTCACCTTGCTCTTGGGGGTGCAGTGCCCCCAAACCAAAGGAAATGTGTTTGTGTTGTTTCCACTGCCCTGTCTGTCATGACTGCAGCCTGGGTGTGCCTAGATTTGAGGAACAGAAAGAAGAGGAGCCACCACCCACGATGCAGAACACACACCGGCTTTGAGATAACACAGGAGGGAGGCTCTGTGGTCTTCAAGCCATTTGGCCTTTGGTAAGTCACCTCTCGAACCAAATGGGGGTTAAAGGGAGTGCATGACGCGTGAAGCCACCAGCTCTGCACTCTGCGAGCCATGAGCAACTGAGGTGGCTGCTCTTCCATGAGGGGAGTGGTAAATACCTGTGCACCATCAGGGACCCCTGGAGGAGAAGCCATGGCAGGGGATGGCTTCAGTATAAAAGGCAGCCAGGTGACCTAGCGTGAACGCCCGGCAGCATTATACCTCTGTATGTATGTTTGTAAGCCAGAGGGTGCTAATGCTCTCTCCAGAGCTACTGTAGAGGCAACAGCCCTCGGAGCAGTTCTCAACCTGTGGGTCTCAACCCTCCTGCAGACTGAATGACATTTTCACAGGGGTCTCCTATCAGATATTTACATTACAATTCATAACAGTATCAAAATTACAGTTATGAAGTAGCAACAAAAATAATTTTATGGGTGCGGGTCACCACAACATGAGGAACTGAGAGCCACTGCCCCGGAGGCTTGGCTACATTGCATGGAGCTCCGGGAGACAGCTAGTTCTGATAGGAATCAGAATCAGCAAGAGCTGATAGGAATGCTTTGAGAGTCAAGGAGAGCCAAGAGCCACCTAGGTGCTGTGGGAGCAAGAAATACCCTCTGCAGGAGCAGGGTGGAGTCCCAGGAGACAGACATGGGGTCAGCCCACTGAAGAGAAATGGCTGGGAGTGGGCCAACTGTAACCCCAGATCTCGGAGGCTGAGTCAGAGGGTGGTGAGCCCTAACTAGTTCGCACAAGGATTTCAAAGGAGAAAAAAAAATGTTATATTTGAGCTATTATCACCAAAATCTCCGTATGAGGAGAAGAAGTGGGGACACTTCCAAGGACATCATCGGTTCCAGACCTGGCCTTTGTCCTCTGCTGTGGCTTTGCCTCGCCCTTCCCTCTTCATCTCCCTGTCACTCAAGGCTCACCTCTGTGGAAGAAAGCTGGTTATACAAGACCAGAGAAGTGCTCTGATTAGCTCATTGTGAATTATGGACCTGCCTTAGAACCAATCATGGTGCTGTCTGGAAAGTGGATAAGGATGCTTCTCGGCTCCGTAAGAAGAGGAGAATGGAAGCCTGGGAGGAGAGGAAGGTGGTCTAGGGCATTCTGGGTAGATAGCGCCCGAGGTTGGGCCTGCTCAGCACCTTCCACATTGCTGGCCTCCTTTAGTTAGTCTTTAGGCTTGGCAGGAAGGTGGCCTTGTTGTTGTTTGTTTGGTCTGTTTATTTTGTTTTCTGGCAGAATCTCACGTGTCCCAGGCTGGCCTCTAACTTCCTCCTGCCTCCATCTCCCTTGAGCTGGAGTTGTAGGTCCTACCACAGTTTACTCAGAGCTGGGGCATCCACCCCAGGCTCGGTACTCGCTAGGCAAGTACCCGCCAGCTGAGCTGAGTCCACGGCACAGACTCAAAACAGCTTTGCTTTTCATGCGATATAAACCTGATCTCCTGAAGGTCTTTACACCCAGCCAAGTCGAGACCCCAGCATCTTCCCTCAGCTGGGAAACTCAAGGAAAGGCCATGGCGCCTGTTTCCTGCCGCTAGCGTGCAGCTACATGCCAGCACCACCACTCTTTCGGCTGGTTCCCGGAAGCACTGACCATCCAGGAGGAGCTAGTCCTGAGTTTTCAGTCCTGCAAGGCCTCCAGCCTTCATCCAGCTCCATTGGCTGTGTGTTCTGGGAGAAACCGGATTAAATTAAATGTACCTAATTATCCCATACTTGGCTGCCAGGACTCAGGACTGAGCGCTGTGGGTTGTGGAAATCCCATTCTTCCTTGGACCAGGGTGTAGTCACAGGCACCAGTAGATGGCAAGATCTAAATACAGTGTATCCATCACCTCCAAAGCCTGGCCCAGGTGGTCAGGGCAGGACAAAGGCTGAGCAAAGCTGCACACTGACATCTTTGTGCCCTGGGCATGAGGACACCCTCTGTCATATCAACCCCAGCCTAAGCTCCACTCTGCTTTAGTTTCCACATCTGAAAACGTGGGTTGCTTAGGGCACTGGTCTATAGGAAAGGAGCCTAGTAACGGGCACAGGGGAGGGTGTGGAGTGTCCACGTGAGGTTCCTGATGCTGGAGTTTACAATGTCACCACCTCCGACTCTGTGCCGGATATTTTCCCAATACTATGACAAAATACCTGAGAGCAAAAGAACTGCAGAGAGGAAGGGGTCATTTAGCTCATGGTTTCAGAGGGTACAGTCTGTGGTGGCAGAGGGCATGGTGGAGGAGACACTTACGTCATAGCAACCAAAAAGGAGAGCAAAGTCAGGAATGCAGGCAACATGTGCTGGGCTTCCTTCCCATTTCCCTTTGCGTCCATCCATCTCAACCTGTGGGAAGTTGTCACCCACATTCAGGGAAGATCTTTCTCCTCAGTAAATTCTCACAGACATGTGTAGAGGAGAGATATGCTTTGGTAATCTTCAAAGCTTTTTAGACCAATCAGGTTGATGACTGAGATGAACCAGCACAACCATCACCATGATCAACATCACCACCATCATCACCATCACCATCACCATCACCATCACCATTACCACCACTGTCACAATCATCATCATCACCATGATCAACATCATCACACCACCACCATTACCAACACCATCACAATCACCATCACCACCACTGCCATCAACACCACCACCATTACTACCACCATTGCAATCATCACCCTCATCAACATCACCATCAACACCACTATCATTACCATCACCAGTATCATCATTGCCATACACAAAGCCAACTGTGGCAAGCTGGCACTGGTAGCTTCACCTCCATTGCTTACCAAGGACACTGGTGGACTCCATCTTGCATCTGCCTGTATTCCCTCTCTTCCAGACCATTGCTCCTGCTCAACCTTCCTGGCACCCATACAGTGGACCATAAATATCTTCACGTGGTGTTGAGACTTCCCTCTGCCTTCTTACCCTACACAAGGACTTCCTTTTTCAGACACACCCACCCTCTGGATGATCTCTAGGACATTGTGCCAGCATGCTCTTCCAGCTCCCATAGGTGCTGGCCTCCTGCAGAAAGGAGCCCAAGCTGACTTCTTCTCCCACAGCTGCACGCTAGTGTAGTTGCCCATAGAGGCTTGGATGTGTTAACACAAGAGAGACAAGCAAGTAAAGAGATGTGGTTAAAGACCTTAGCACAGGCACAGGATACCAGTCAGGGGCTCCCTTGGGAATTAAAAATTATCACAGTGGCTGGGGTGTGGCCCTATGGAAGGGCAATTGTCTCACATACACAGGCCCTGGGTTCCATCCTAGCACCAAAAAACATTCAAGGCTAAACACAAAATTCCTCTTGTCCATCCCAGAGGGGAGACACCTTACCCTTCAGGACTCACTGCTCAAGGCCATGTGACAAACAAGCCCCTTGGAAGAGACTCTTCTGTCCCTTCTGAGCAGAGAAGCCTGTACTTCCAAGGCATTTGCCTTTTTATGGTTGAAGTGACATCATTTCTCCTTCTCAAGCAGACATTCCCATGCAGATCCGCCCCCACCCCTTCCTGTCGGTTGGGAGGCCCGATTTCCTGGACTAGACAATGGCTGCTTGTACGCACAGACTGTTAGCCAGGAGACGGTAGCGTGCACAGCCAGATCTGTGCCTCCCTCAGCCCAGAACTGGGGACAGGAGCAGCCCTGCACAGGGACACTATAGACCTTGGATCAAGAGCACATGGGCCCTGCGCAAGGCTCTTGGAAAGACAGAAGCAGGCTTTCTAAGCAGGTCATGTGCAGGCAGTCCTGAGGACTGCAGATGCTTCCCTGTACA
The DNA here is from genome assembly GCF_000317375.1 of Microtus ochrogaster. NCBI lineage: Eukaryota > Metazoa > Chordata > Mammalia > Rodentia > Cricetidae > Microtus > Microtus ochrogaster. The sequence continues at coordinate 1,023,765 of NC_022010.1, read as the reverse complement.
GACTCCTTCCATTCCTTCCTTAGTGGGAGTCCAGCCCTTGTGTGTCTGCATGTGGGGAGCTACAGTTCAGAGGTTGTCTTGAATCTCAGAAGAGGCTTTAAACTTCTAAACAGTCTGGAGACTGTGAAAGACTATGGAGACTTTTGAAGTTGGGCTAAATGCCTTTTGCATTACTCTGTGGCTGCAAACCTATAGGGCCAGGCAGAGAAATGTGGTGGTTTGAAGGAAAATGGCTCCTCACATTCATATATTTGAGCCCCAGTAAGTAAAACTATTTGAGAAAGATTAGGAGGTGTGGCTTTGCTGGAGGTGTTGGGCTCTGAGCTTTCCAAAGTCCATGTCAGGCTCCCTCACTCTCTCTGCCTGTGGATCTAAATGTAAGCTCTCAGCTACTGCTCCAGTACCCTGCTCCCACCATAATGGTCATAAATTGACCTTTTGAAACTCTAAACAAGTCCCCAGTTAAATTCATTCTTCTATAAGCTGCCTGGGTCATGAGGTCTCTTCACGGAACAGACTAAAATGGGATATTATTGTTAAAAACACTGTGAAATACTACTCAGCAATAAATATAAAAAAAAACTTATTGTGGGTGCAATGACCTCAAAGCATTGTACAGAAAAGAAGGCAGACTTGGATGAGCCCAGGCTGTCCCTGTCCATTTCCATGCCATTAAAAGAACCAGAACAGACTCAGCTGCTCCATGGTGACAGAAGCCACAGTGTTGGTGCTGGAGGTAGTCAGGAAAAAACTTTTTAGAACTCACTGTAGTGGTTTGAAAGAAAATGGCCCCCAAAGGAAGTGACACCAATGGGAGGTGTGGCCTTGCTGGAGGAAGTGTGTCACTGTGGAGTCTGGCTTTGAGGTCTCATATATGCTCAAGCCACACCTAGCAAGTCCCTGTTGCCTGCATGTCAGCACATAGCAGCTCCCTCTCCAGTGCCACATCTGCCTGCATGTCTCCATGCTCCCCACCATGATGGCGATGGACTAAGCCCTGGGAACCGTAAGCTGCCACCTCAGTTGAATACTTTCCTTTATAAGAGTTGCGGTGGTCATGATGTCTCTTCACAGCAATAGAAACCCTAACTAAGGCATTCATTCTGAAGGAAGACTGGGCTACACAGGTGTGCTTGTGAAGACAGCATATTACACACTTAGGATCTGGGTGTTTTGCTTTATATAAATTATACCCCAACTTTTTACTCTGGCTTTCCTTTTCAGTGCTGGAATTGAACACAAATGTGTGCTCTACCACTGAACTACATTCCCAGTCATAGCCCAGATTTAAAATATGACATGGGGCACCACTGTGTTTAACAAACCAACAAACAAACAGGCTGAGAAGCTGGCCTGGGAAAAGGTGCAAGGTTGACAACCTGACAGGTCCCTTTTCTAATCTTTTTAAAAATAAAAGTGACATATCTTCTGAGTATGTACCCATCCCTCTGAGGAAAGAGGTTCTGCTCAGGTGCCCAGGCCCTTTTCCTGCTTCCCACCACCCTGCATGCACCCCCACCTTCACTCTACGTTAGGAAAGCTCTCCATCACCACTGCCTACAAGAAGAGAGCATGCGCACAGCACTCCCTCACTCTGGATGGATGGAGGCTGCACTAGGTCCTAAAACAGGGATGGGCTTACTGCAGGGAAAAGCAATGCCCGCCACTGCAGTGCATCCGGATGCTTCCTCATGGCCTCCTCACATTGCACCATTTCACAAGTGAGAGCACGGAGATGCCCAAGGCTCAGCCACATCCTTGCAGCCGTCGCACAGCTGAACACAAGACTTCAGAAGGGTCACCATCCCACAACCCTCCAGGGTTTCCCACACCCCTACCCCACCACAGGGGTTCTTGACTGGGGCAGTCCTTCCACATCAGGCAAAACTGGAGGTGTTCTGGTTGCCACTGTGGGGAAAAGGAGTCCTGATGAGACCCAGTGGGTTGGAGCTTGGAGTCTATGAGGTGTGAGCACCCAGCCTGCCCTGTAAAAGTAGAAGTAGTCAGGCCCAGAGAGGATAAGCATCACGGCTGTGAGGCCCTGGGGTAACCTGACTCAGAACACACACACACATGTATACATGCATGTGCACAGTGCACACATGCACATACTCACTCAGGATAGCACCTGAACCTCCACTCCAGTGTTCCAGAGAGCATTGAAAGCCAGGGGGCTGGAGAGATGGATCAGAGAATGAAGTACTTGCTGCATGGGGGTGAGTGGAGGTTGGATGACTAATGTGTAAGGCAGACAGGTGTGAGAGCCGCCAGAGATGGAGATTCTCAGAGCAACCTGGCTAGCCCAACTAGCCAAACTGGTGAGAGCCGGGCTCTGTACGTAATTGAGTGATTGAAGAAGGACACCTGACGTCAACACCAGGCTTCCCCAAGTGCATGTGCACACGCATGTGAGCACACAGGCACATCAAACACAATACATGTGCAGAAAGTAAGGAGATTATGAAAAGAAGCAAATCCCACCCACAAACATGACCCAGACACCATTAACATTGTATTTATTGTTATTTAAGCCGCTCAGCAAAACATATACACGTATATACAGTATGCGTGAATACGGAAGACTCAACTTTACATATTTTTTTAAAAAAGAAAGAAAAATACCACTCAGTTTCATGAGCTATTGTCACTGTCTTCCAACCAAGCATTTCAGAAATGGTTTTTTTAAGACTCAAAAAAGCTTACAGGCTCGCGCACGGCACCGCAGGGTTAAGGGTTCATATTTTACATGTGCAATAGCGATTTCCTTCTCTGCTGGAGTTGGCTGTGTACTGATTACAGGGTTCCCAGGCTTTCGCGCTTCGGGCGTGGTTTTCTTCCACTTTTATTCGTTCTACTAAACCAAATTTCATGATGTGACATCCTTTTGCTTAAGGCTGTTTCACCCTGGGGTCGTGGGGAGTGAGACTATGATAACACTGGACACTCCGGGGGTTGGAGATGGCCTGAGCCGCACACTGGCAGCTGCACATGGACTGATGCTGGGAAGTTTGTTGATGGACGTTAGGACATTTGTTCCCCAGCCTTAAGCAGTGAAGGAGAAGTCATTCTTGTTTGGGAGTGAAAAACTGGCTCTCAGACCTCTAGACGTTGCAAACTCTGAGAGTTAATGTAGAGTCTGGATCCAAACCTGGAGGGTGCTCCTGTGGCCCGTGGAAGGGGAAGCCATCCCCTCAATGCTTTGGGCACAGAACAGAGGGCCCTTCCTACTCAGCAGCCCATGTCTCCTGTTTCTGTTTCTGTCTGCCCTCTGAGCCCCCCACACTGCCCAGGCAACAAGTGCAGACCCTGGGGCTCCGATCTCAGCCAAGAGGAGGAGGAGGACGAGAGAGAGAGAGAGAGAGAGAGAGAGAGAGAGAGAGAGAGAGAGGGAGAGAGAGAGGGAGAGATCGCCAGCTCTTGGCAAGTGGCTCCCACAGTTGAAAGTCCCTTGACATAAACAATGTGGGTGTCTGGAGAGCCCCGAGCCTTCAGGCCTCTTGCTAAGAAAAGGAAGGGGATCTGTCAAGTTGGGGTGGGGGCTCAGAAAGTAGCAACTGGGAAGACACACTGATAACAATGGCTGAGCTGAACTAGAGCTGGCTCTGGTCGGACCCTCCCAGGGACAGACAGCCCCACAGCAGTGGGCACAGAGGTCACAGAGGTCGGTCAGGTGTAGATCACACCCTGAGGTGTCCACATCAGCACTGAGATCTCTGCTCCTCTCTGCTTGGGGCAGGAACTGCCTCTCGAAGGGACACACTGGGCAGGGTTCTGCTTTTAAATCAGAATGAAATGGAATCAGAAGGGCAGGACGGGAACATGAGGCCCAGGAATGGACATCATGAAGCCACTCCTTCTATTCTCCTTCCCCTCATCCCTGTGGGAACTGCAGGACCAAAGAGAGGAGTGTGGCTGCCTGAATTCCTCCTCCCAGGGATGGACTCCCAGGAGGAGGTGGGAGAGCTGAGGCACCCTGGCTGCTACCTGGGAGAGCAGGGTCAGAAAGTCACTAGGACAACTGACTGCCTCTTCCCTGTCCCCTCTGAGGGTCACAAGGCCACCCTGCTCATCCCAGAGAAGGCAGAGTGTGCAACGGTGAAGTCAGTAAAGGAGAAGGGAGTTCGTGACCCTGGCAGACTCCTTCCTCCAAGTGGCTGATCACAGCATCCCAGCATCCAGTACCCAACCTAGGAGGGACCGAAAGAACAGTCCCCAGTGGGAGAAACAGAAGCTAGCTGAAGGCTAAGGGCCAGAGAGGCAGTGGAAAAAGCCCAGTCCCTGGAAGTTCCTCGAGCTGCTCGTGTGTCTTGTCTCCTAACTGGTGACGGAGTAGCGAATGCTGTGAAGACCCAGCAGCCTCCACCCGGGAATATTCCAGAACACTACTCTCCAAGATCTCCATCTTAGTGATAAACAAAGCAAAGGGGAAGAAAAGGCGAAGGGGGAGAATAAAAGAGAATAAAAAAGAAAAGAGGGTAAAGGGTGCACCCCGCCTGGGCTTCAACAAGGCAAGGGCTTTCTAGAACACACTCCAAGTACAGAAAACGGGGTTCTCTAGCAGGAAAACGGCTTGAGCCAGTGTTTGCTGTTGGCCGAGGACTGGTACTGGTGTCACAACGTGGCACACAGTTTCTTTAAAATAAACTTTTGAGGTTCTCTTTATCACCTTCCCCAGCCCCTTTCAGTGAACCCTTTCCATTCCGAGTGCCACTAAGCAGGTACCAACCTAGACAAAAACATGAGTCTGCTCAGCCACAGAGGCCCTCATGAGTGGGTAGGGCAGGGGCTCCCGGGGGCTCAAGTCAGGGCGGCCACAAATGTCCCGAATCGGTTGGAGATGTCGGAGTGCAGAGACCGCCACGTGGGTACGGAGGTGCGGGCCTTGGGGTCACCATCTGTGCAGTGGACAGTCAGGCACTGCAGGTGGCTGCCAGGCTGGGTGGCTGAGGCCTTGTTGGTGGGGAGATCATGGGCTGTGGAGAAAAAAGACACAAGTTAGTGACCACTGGGGACCCGGTATGGGTGACGGCAGAGGGGTGATGAGAAGTAGCCTCTAGCCCTCCTTCATGGCTGGAGATGGTTGCAGAGGCTTGGCTGTGAAAACGGCATAAGAAAAGCCCACCACACCACACCCACACCACCGCTAAGTCTGCTGCTCCCGGGAAGCAGAAAATAGGATAAAATGACATTGGAGTTTGCCCATCTCTGGTGGACAAAGATGCCCACCTGAAAACACACCGTAGGGTGGCAGGACTTCACAGATATCCTAAGGGAGTGGAGAACACTACCTCGTCCTCTGGACAGACACGTGCTGTGGGCTTCCTCTACACTCAGAACGTCCTGAAATAGACAGAAGGCATAGCACACCCTAGAGCTAAGGGCAGCCAGGTCCAGAGGGTGGGATGGCCTATCTCAGGGGACACAGAGGAAAATCTGCTGGCGGCATGGGGGAGGAATCAGTGGAGTGAGAATGCTGTGTGGTCACCCACCCAGAGCGTGTGCCCTCTTAAGAAACAAAGAATGGGCTCAGAGGACGTGGCTTGGAGGTAGGCTGGCAAGGGGGGAGCCTATGGCCACCCTACTACATCCCTCACCCTCTCAGCCCTGCACTTTAAAGACAGGCATCTGTTGCCCACATGGGCACAGAAACCTGCCTGGAGAATACAGTTCTAGCCCTACACAGGAACTCCAGTCCTGTCCTCTGAAAATGGGATGATCCAGGGACACTGGTCTCAATGCCACAGTGATCAAGCCTAGAACCGCATCCAAGCATTTGTGTAAACTGTAAAGTGCCGTGAAGTAAGTGCTCACAGTAGTAGAGCTCCCAGACCATATCAGTAGACAAGCAGAAGAAGGAATTGGGGTGGGGGCCCAACTAAGACAAAGGAGGCACACCCAGATACTGACCTCCAGGACCCGCTCATCCCCATCATTACAGCAGAAGCTGCCCGCCCAGTACCTAGGATTAAGAGTTGTCTTCCACCAGAGCCTGGCCCTAACAGGGTGCTAAGCCCCACCCCCTGGATCAGACAAGCCTCTATGAGTTAGGGCTCCACTCCAGGGTTTCAGAACCTGTAAGGTGGAGAGAAACCTGCCTTGGCTTCTGCCCTCATGCACTCAGTTCAATGGACAAGCACTTCTCTGGGACCTGTTATATCCTGGCATGGTGGCCCATGGAGCCTCCCGAGTGACACCAGGCAGCAAACAGCACTCTGATCAATCAGGGTGGCGCGGGAGGGGCGGTCCCACTGCTGAGTGGCATAACTCTACTGCTTTTTCTCTTGGGGCCTTGGAATGGTCCCTGAGAAGGTCACAAGGAAGCCACCCAGAAACCTGTGAAGCCTCTCACTTCCTACTTGGTCAGGTGGTCTGCCTCCTACCCACGACATGGACTCGTCACTCATCTTGTAAAAGAAATTGAGGTTTCGAGCTCAGGACATTTTGGATTTCACCAGTGGGCCCATCCTCAGCGCGCCTCAGGATGGCAGACAGAGGCCCCAGGTCCCTGAACACATGCAGGCCCCAGCTTACTGTAGCAGTGCAGTCCTGGCTGTCTGAGCCACTCCAGCAGCAGCCCTGCTTCCTGTCCCGTGTTATATTATTCCAGAGTGCAATGTCCCATGAGGAGCGGGTCATCCTCTTAAGAGATTCATGCACCCATGCCTGCATCCCTTACACAGAAAACCAGAGGCTCTGAGGAGCAGAGTCTCATCAAAGCAGAGATGAGTCAGGAGGGGCTCAGGGCAGGAGAGAGCCAGGCCCAGGTCTGACTGCAGGCCCCGGAAGGTGATATGACAGAGGTATTGCTTAAGCATATATGACTGTCAGGCTCGGGTAAATCCATTCCCGGGCCACCCTCTGCTTCTGGCCATTCTCTGCTCCCATACCTAGGCTGACGCTTCTTAAACTATCTGGATCTCAGAGCCAGGCAGTTGCTGTACCTGGGGTGGAGTCCAGGATTATCTGATTCTATCCCCAACAAACCAAGAATGTGCTGCCCTTCTTCCATTTTGGCAGAAGCACCTGTGCCTCAGAGAGGGTGAGGGGGTGGCCTGATGCCACACATCATAGGTACAGAATTCCCCAGTGTCAGCAGGACCTTGTGGGGCCATCAACCCCAGCCCAGTGTCCACACAGCCTTTTGAGGAGAGGATGCTGTTCTCCAACGATGCAGGCTCAATTGTACTCATCCACCATCAGTGCCATTACAGTGGGGGAGCCACCGTACCCTAGGATGGTGGCCCTCAGACTGTCGACTCATGGATGACAAATCTATCCCACAGAAGTTGTTCAAGTCCCAGCCTGTCCCAGCCAAGAAGACGCTAAGTTCCCAAGCCTCAGGTGATGAACACACCCAGGCCTCCATGTCAGCAATCCAGAGATAACACTGTCCCCCCTCACCTGGGGCTGAGGGACACCTGGGACTCCTGGGTACCCAGTGCTGGAAGATGTCATAGATTGGCTTTCTTTCAAGCCTGGAGTTCCTGATAGGTGAGGGAACCCCCATACCTCGGCTACTGGCCTGTCTGCAGTACCCGTTCCCCTTTTGTTACTGGAAGTGCTATTCTGGGTTAAGTGCAGGCCTCATGCAAACAGGTGAGGATGGAGGGGTACCATCATCTCTATACACCCTGCATGAACCTCATTGACAGCGGCATTCCAGGAGTGAGTGCTCAAGAGAGACCAGGAGAGTTTGGGCTGCACTTCTGAGACAAGATAGATTCCTCATGCACATAGCCAGGATCAAGGCTGGCTCTAGGTGGCCCCTGCAAGACCTCTCAAGGCCCTTCCTCACAAGACCAATCCCTGACAGCAACACATCTTGCCCTGGGTCATCAGTGCTGATGGCTTTGCCTCATGGCACTGAGGTCAGAGCCTGTTCGACTCGCTCAGTGTAGCCACAAAGACTCAAACAGGCTTCTGTCTCAGGCATCAGACCACAGTGAGACAGCAAGACATCAGCCACAGAAGCGAAGGAAGTCCTGCGGTGAGGCCAGGAGATGCCGATGTTGCCTTACTTCTCCTGTGGGTCCAACAGCAATGGCAGGCAGCTCCTGTGCAGTAGGGTATCTCTGTGTCTCACCCATGGACTTCCAGACCCTGGAGTCTAAGAAATGGAGAGCAGTCGTGCAAAGGGACCAGGGAGGTCAGGAACGTGAGGGGCCTGACTTGCCTTGAGCAGCTACTGGAGCAAGCTGGCGGCTGCCTGCCTGTTTTCTTCCCTCTCCATTTCCTCCCTCCTCCTCCCTTCTTCCTCCCCCCTTCCTTTGCTTCCTGGGCTTCCTCCTCTATCCTTCCATTCCTCTAGGTCAACACAGCAATCCTGGCTGCACCCTGCTCTGTACTGAAGCCCCAACCAGGATTCAACGTGGGGACCATGCTCAGACATCAGCAGCCTTGTTGGGCAGCCATGCTCCTGCCTCAGTGGCTCTCCAGACCCATTCTACCTTGAGTTCCTGGGATAAGGAGTCTGGCCTGGCCTTCTGTTTTCTGCCTACCAGAGGGATGACCAAGGTACGGGACATGGGTGGGGTCCAGCTGGTGCCCAGATTGAGGGTAGGTACAGAGGGGTGGCGGATGAACCCACCTCTGGGCAGGCCCACATGATACCCAAGCCCCCAAAAGGCCCAGGACTTGCCCTTGCTACTCAACAGCCCAGGATCTGAGGGCACCAGACCTAGAACAACAATGCTTTCATGTCTGTGGGGGCTCCCTACGGCCAGCATAAGGCGGAGCGGGTATTTTTAACTCCTGGCTTATGTAAGAGGGAGTGTGGGCCTGACAACAGCTAATGCCGCCCCCCACATTCACCTCACCGAGTCCCAGAAGGGAAGTATATTTTGAATTTCCTTTATTTGGACCCTGGAGGGGTAAAGGGAGAGGTGCTGACTTCTGTGACTTCTGCCCTTCGCTGGGCCAGATCACTTCCTGTTCTTGAGCAGCCTGCAGCCAATCTGCTCTCCGCATCCACAGGCCTGGACAGACCTCCCTCCTGCTTACCCCTCCATAGCTTCCCAGACCCAGCACTGAGCTGTGACTTTACACAATCTCCCGGTCGGTCACACTCGCCACTTGGCCTCTGGCACCATCTGTCTCTCTCCTACTGTGTGCAGTCTCTACACAAAGTCCCTCCCCACCACACCCACTCTCTCTCTGTAGCACCCTCCCTCCGCACCCTGCTGGCTCCCACCTTCCTGCCCAGCTGTCAAACCCATGAGGGGTCCCCAACCCAAGGTCCATGACCTCCAGCCCTGCTGGTCGGCACAAAGGGAGGCGATTGTGTGAACCGCCCCTCCCCACAGGCTAAAAAGGATCAGACACCTGGAGACAGGGCTCAGGTGGATAAGTTCCCAGCCGCAGAGCCAGCTCCTTGCCTGAGATGGATGATGCCACCCAGCTCTGTAGCAACACCACCAGGTAGAGGTGTGTGTGGTGGGGATAGGGGAGTGGCAGGGTGTTGGGTGAGGATGTGCAGGTGTGCACTCCTGAGAGCACACTTATGGAGGCCAGAGGAGGATGTCTGGGTCCTGCTCCATCACTCTGCCTTATTCCCTGAGACAGGGTCTCTTGCAGGAGCTGGAGCTAAGCTAGCTGGCAGCAAGGTTCATCCATCCTCCTGTCTCTGCTGTGCATGGTGCTCGAGTTGCAGTCTTTGTATACACATGCCTAGCTCTCCACCTGGTGTAGAGACCTGAACTCAGGCCCTCGCGTTTGCACATCAAGTTGCTGTGCTGCCTGAGTGTCTCCCTGGCCCAACAATATTCCATCTATCAGGACAAATAAACATGCCCACCTCTTTAGCAATCCAGCCTTATGGCTTCAATTGCAAGTATGGATTTCAGAAAGGGCGGATGTTCCAGGTTAAGATCCTTGGTGATGCCTGCTTCTCTATGAGGGGTACTGCTTCAGGTGGACAGCGGGAATGGAAACTGCCTGCCACCCACAGCTCAAACGTTTCCCCAAAGGAGATCTACACGGATAGTCATTCACATGCTATGCAGACCAGGCTCTGGGTAACCTACGCATAAGTGCCAGACTGTGGGGCTAAGGCCGACACAAATCAGCTCCCTGAATCTCTGCATCCTACCCTGAAAACCAGGATTGGTTATTCCTGACTGGCAATGAGGGGACATTAGGTTTTGGCTGCTCCGTGGGCTATGCTATGTACAAGAGTCAGGGCTCACGCAGGACTCATGGTTGTGGGAGGTATGGGGGCAGATTTAAGGACAAGTACAGAATTTCTCAGGAGAGGAAGAAAAGGGACATTAGAAGGACCGTTGGGGACTCTTTCTGAAAAAAAAAAAAATCTTCACACAGCCTTGAGCATCCAGAACCGGGAGTGAATTATACTGAGGGGTGAGGATGAAGAGGGATCAGTCATGAGGTATCTAGGAAAGAGTCTGGTCCTCCTGGAAGCAACAGGGAGCCAGAGAGGATTCAGAATAAGGGCAGAGTGTTGGGGATATACCAAAGTAGGTAAGAGTTCACATCTTCCTTACCCCAGTCTTGACATAGGACTCTTAACTTGGAAGAACCCACAATCCCTGGTGTCCTTCAACCCTGAGCAAGCTGGAGACTGGAGTCACTGTCACCACCTGAATCTGGAAAACCTCTTGCCTGATTAGGCCAACCAGGAACCGAAGGCGGTTCACACCTGCAGCTCTGATCCCCAGACTTAGGCCAGCTCCCCCGCAGCCACACCAGACCTCCCTGAGCCTCTGCCTCCTCTCTGCATAACAGATGCGACTCATCGTGGCTTCCACCCCACACCAGCATGTCCTCAGTGAAGTTACAGGGAGGGAAACCGAGGCCAGGAAAAGAAGCCCTGAGATAATGGTGTATGAACAGGGGAATCTCAGTGTCCGGTCAGTTTCCCTGTGTGTGAGGAAGATCAGAGATACGGACAGGGCAGTTAGGAGACTCACTCATGCCGATATTGACAATGACAGGCAACAACTGTGGCTAACCGCACCCCAGTCCATTCCTCTGCACCCACTGGGGGCCCTGTCTCGTCTCCTCGTCCCCTGACCCAGTCACAGAGATGCTTGCTTAATCCAGGCTAACTGATCTTGGCTCATACCTGCAAGCAAAGTTTTACTACCACGTGGCCTTGTTTGTGGCTATTTTTCTGTCATTGTGCCATGAGTTTGGGCTTTCCAGAGAAACAATAGTTAACAAAAAACCGGGCACCCTGTGACCTAGGCAAAATGAACCACTACATTGTACAACCCACAAATGCCAGATCTTAACAGACATCTCTACAGAGATGCCAACCTTTAAACCTGAGGCTCAAGTCTATACAAGGAGGAAGTTACCATGTCTACTGGGTGCTTAGTACACACTCTAGACATGTGAGGATGTTACACCGTGACAATTAGGGGATCTGATATATCCTTATTGGTTGCTGTGGCCCCACCTTTCTTTTGACTGTGAATACTTTCTAACCTCAATAAACCAGAGTTGCTCTAAAAATGTTTCTAATATCTTTTCTTTAAAAAAAAAAAAAAAAAAGGAGGAGGAGGAGGACAGAGAGGGAGGGAGGAAGGGAGGGAATGAGAAGAAGGAAGGACGGAAAATCATTATTCCAGGAGTTTCCCTAAAAGAAGAGAAATGGGTTCTCTGAGACGGAGCAAGGCTGCCACATCCAGCCAGAGAAGCATCCTGGTAGCCCAGCCCCAGACTGACACAGCCAGAGATGATCACTTAGGAGCAGAGAAGACAGAGTCTCACACAGCCCAGGCTAGCCTGGAACTTTTTTAAGTTGACCCCCTAAAGCCCACCTCCCCAGGGCTGGGATTATAACTGTATGACCAGGCCTGTTTATGCAGTCCATGGTTTTGTGCCAGCTGAACCACATCCACAGCCCCAGCCGACCCTCCTGACAGCCTGTGAGAACCAGAGCCACATGGCTAGATGTGAAGCCAGGTCTGTGTAGGTCCAGAGCCCTTTGGACGTTTGTGCTGAGAGCTCCCCCTCCCAAGGCTGTGATAGCCAGCCTCTACTGACTCTCCGGAACTGAGTGCCTGGTTTGGTTTCCTCTCATCGGGGTCTCCCTCCCACTACAGAACACCAGAGGCTGGCAGTGTGACCTCAGGAACACTGCTTGCTGTCTCTTAGCTGCTATCCCTTTTCTAAGAGGAAGGTGAGAGTCAGCTGACAGAACTGTGACTCCGTGACCTGCAGAAGCCCCCAGTGGGTGTTTCCCACCCCCAAACATTCTGTGGACTGCTGGGAAATGTTCCTTAATCTCTCCCTTGGGGGTGGGAGAAGGCTTGAAGGATTGAGCCCTGGTGACTGGCTTAGCTCTGAGTTCCCACTGGGCCTGTAACACCCAAGTGCAGTTTCTGGCATCACCCGGGAAGGTGGGGTGTGGACTCCTAGAAGAGCAGAGGCCTCCAAGGGAAGCGGCAGGTGCAGGGGTGGGGGCCAGCAACTGAGTCAGCCTGTCCTCACCTTCTGTCAGATTTCCCCCTGGACAAGACACATTTTGTAACACCCACACTCCACCTCAGGAGGGATTTTCTCTGTTTGGCTTATGTCTCTAGGACACACACGCTGGATTAAAGCCCAGAGCAAGGGCAGAGGTCAAAAGTTCCTTGTGCCTGTGACCTTCCAAAGAAGACAGAAAGAGACCCCAGAAGGCAGTGTTGATAGGTGCTGTATCACGTAAGCAAAGGCCAGGCCATTTAAGTCATGGCAGAAGAGCAACTAGATCCATCAAAGACACGCTGCAGGTGAAATCATGGCCTTCACAGCCCATTGTCACCGAGGAGTGGCACTACACAAGCCTTCATTCACCTTGCTGGGGTACTGCTGTCCCTTCTCTCCACATAACTTACTCTCCTGCATGCCCTTGCCTTAGCAAGGCTGTCCATGCCCCATGTTGCACCTGGCGTCACCTGTACTATAACCCCAAATTCTCATTCTCACCTGTACAACCCAACAGTGTAACTTCTATACACTGAGGGCCTTGTCTTCTGCTCCCAGGGCTGGCATTAGTGTTGCACACAGTAGGTCTTGTAATTTGCCAATTCCTGAGGAAGCCTTGCCACCACTCAGGGCCTCCAGGTCAACATGAATAGAAACTTGCAGAAGAAGTTACTGCTGGTGGCTGAAGACACAGGACTTCCTGAAGGGCCACCACTGTGCTTCCCCAGGTTTACAGACAGGGGACACTGTGTTTCAGAGCCTGGGCCCTAGAATGCTCCCTGTGAGCTTTCGATACAGAGAGAAGAAGAGAATAGGCTAGACCTTAGCATGGGCTGACAGGTGCCCTGGAAACACCCTATGTCCACCTTGCCTGGCTGTGGCATGGGTCTCTGAGTGATATTTAAGTTGACTTCAGGCAGGAGAGTTAGTTCCCAACAACTCTGCAGCCATCTCTGGACAAGGGTAGTAGAACTGGGGGGGGGGGGCTGTTGAGGCGTTGATTCTGAATGACAGAGAGGAGAGAAGAGAGACAGAGACAGAGCTCGGCTGAGTAGGGAGCTTCCATTCAGCTGACGTTTCCCAGAACGGGTGCCACCTTCCCCATTCCTAAGCATCATGTACACGCGCTCCCATTCAGAAAGACAGGACAACTTGTTCAACACCACACATCTCCATCACACACTGACATGAGACCTGGCCAAGTCCTGGCCAGCACCACCCCCCACCAGAGGCAGGTGAGGGAAAGGGGAGCTGGAAGAGGTCCCGCTGTCCTAACTCCAGGCAGCCTGCCTTCCCTCACAACTACCCATTGTACATCTGGAACTACCAGGCTGTTCCCTGGGCCTCAGGCAGTGAGAGCCTACATACAGTCTCTGACACTGAGCATCAGACCCAGGCTGCTGCCCAGTGCAGTTCAGCACTCTGGAAAGCAGCTCTCTGTCCCAGAGAGAACAGCAGGCCCCAAGCAGGAACACAAGCAGAGCAGTTGGCTGTGGAGGGCAGAGCCAAAGCCAGGACTATCTATCTCTCACCTTAGGACTCACCTGAGTTCTTGGATTAACACTAGAAAATGACCTTGGAATCAAAAACCCCTAGAGGCCAGAACTGGGGTATCCCAAAGTTACCCTACATGTGCACAACTAACTGTTCTGACATTTCTAAGTGAAATGAAATTTAGAAATGACTATGGACCTAGCCACACCAGCCTGTCCACGACTGCAGGAGGCCCGTGGAGACTGCATGGATCGTGGGCCACCCCAGCCTGTCCACGACTGCAGGAGGCCCGTGGAGACTGCATGGATCGTGGGCCACTCCAGCCTGTCCACGACTGCAGGAGGCCCGTGGAGACTGCATGGATCGTGGCAGTGAAGACATTTCTACTAATCCAGAATAACCTGCCAAGTCCATCCCAATCTGTGTCAAGGGCATGACAACTGTTTTTCCTACAAAGAAGCGCTACCATTTCCTAGCAGGAAGATTCTTCCACTGAGGCCCCACGGGAGTTTCCTAGGGTTATCAGATATCCTTATAAACCACAGCACTGGCTCTGATGGACCCCAGACCTAGCTCCGGTTTTTGCCCATCACAACAAAGGAGAACTCGAGTTCCAGAGCAGTAAAATGACCAAGCCACAGTCAGCTGGTAGAGACGCACTTCATGAGGCAGGGGTCACTGGCAGAGCACGCCTGTAATCCTAACACTCAGGAAGCTGAGACAGAAGGTCCAAGAGCAACCACCCTGGGCCCCATGCTGAGATTAAACCAGTCTAGGCTCGACAGGACCCTCTCTCAAAGCACACAACCTCACATTTGCCTTCTACTACCCCATCAGGTCTGACCTGTAAAAGCCTTGGGTGACTTAAATCCACTCAGCAAAGAGCCTCGGAGATGCAGAGGCTGAAGGGTGGTGGTGGTGGTGATGATGATGACAGTTTGCAATGACAATGTCAGAAACAATAATAGCAGATGTCATGCTATCACATGCCAGGTGCAATTCAGTTTCATGGAGCCTCCTCTACGCTCAGGACGGCCTCTAATGCATGCCTTCTGGGGGAGATGAGAGGAAATCATGGCATGCAGGAGCTACCGGGTGCAGGAAGGGAGAATCCGCAGCTGTGAAGTCATCAGCTAATGGCAATGACCAGCACTTATGCAGTGCCACTACATGCCTATGAGCTGTCCTCCCACTTGACCTTAGCACAACTCTGTGGTGGTACAAGCATGGAGCCCTGCTGGCCAGAGCTGGGCTCCGACTGCTACTCTTCTCTATCACTCCCTAGCCATACAACCTTGAACAAGCTGACTTTTAGGGGCCTCTGTTTTCTCCTGTGCCAAATAAGAACCAGGAGAGCAGATGTCCCCAGTGACTCTGCAGGAGTCACCAATGCTACAGCAGTGGGTTGCCATCATAATGATAATCACTATGACACCAGTATCACGGTCACTGACGTCATCCCCATCATCAATATCATCATCGCTGTAGTAGTTAGGGTTTCTATTGCTGTGACAAACGCTGTGACCAGAATCGTAGGGGGAAAGGTTTATTTCATTTTACACTTCCACATCACAGCTCATCATCAAAGGAAGTCAGGGCAGGAACTCAAGGCAGGAACCGGAAGGCAGGAGCTGAAACATAGACCATGGAGGAACACTGCTTCCTGGTTTGCTCAACCAGCTTTCTTCTAGCACCCAGGACCAGTTTGCCAAGGGGTGGAACCATTTTTAGTGGGCTGGGCCTTCCTACATCAAACATTAGGTAAGAAAATGTTCTCATATTGGCCTGTAGGCCAATCTTATGAAGCCCATTTTCTCAACCAAGATTCCCTCTCCCGAGATATGTCGAGATTTGTGTCACATAGACAAAAACAAACCAGAAGAATCACTACCATTACCACCTAAATTGCTGCCACCACAACCACCACCACCATCATCACCATCACCAAGCAGTATAGTTTGTAGGCTGGGGTGGCTGAATTCTGGGAAATCACGAGGAAGGCCTATCTTTCTCAGCTGGCCCCAGGAGGTCTCACACATAGAGACGTGTAGCCCAAACAAGGCCCCAAACAGGCCGCCCATCCCAAGCTGCAGACCCCTTCTGGCCCTCCAGAAGCTCTATTGGGGAAATAGGCCCCCTGGGGAACCAGGAAGAAAAAGGGGACCCTTGTCCCAAAGCTACTGCTGTTGCCAGCCTACCCCGAGGCCCAAGGGGGGTCTCGAGACACTCTGAAAGGCTGCTGGGGCTCATTCAGCTGCGTGCGGGTGGCTCCAATGAGTTCATTTTACCTCAGTAGAATATTAAGCAGTTCCCAGGGAAACGTGCTGAGCTTGATTTCAGAGCAAGTGAGGAGGGAGGGAGAGAGGAAGAGAAAGCATGGCCCAGTCAGAGGAGAACTTGATTCTGTCTCTGCCGTTCCAGATCCTCCCAGGCTACACCAGGCCAGAGACTGTCATGAGAGGGCATAGGCTGCCCTCTCAACAAGTCAGTGCTTCAGTCAGGGCTCCTAGCTTCCTGGGTAGGAAATCTATGGGCCGATTCCATAGGAGGGGAAACCGAGTCAGAAGGGAACAAGTGATTTCCTAGGGGCTTCCTAGGAGAGTGAGAGGATTCAAATGCAGGCTCACAGATATCATCTTGGTCCTTCTATTGACACCTCTCTGTAGGCTTTGAACTGATAAATATGGCGCCTCCTGCTTACTCAGCCACTCCTGCACCCTGTTGTCTGAAGTTTAAGTCCTTCCATCCATCTAGCCTACCTGAGGATAGCAAGCATGTCTAGGTATAGCTTCTCCGTTGTGGATGGGGAAACTGAGGCACAGCCTATAAGGTAGCTACTGCCCATCCCTCCCTTCTCTACCACAAATGCACTACCAGCTCAGCACAGAAGCCAGCATTTCCTCCCTATACTGAAAA
Source organism: Microtus ochrogaster (assembly GCF_000317375.1). Lineage (NCBI taxonomy): Eukaryota > Metazoa > Chordata > Mammalia > Rodentia > Cricetidae > Microtus > Microtus ochrogaster. Next base: position 1,006,926 of record NC_022010.1, on the reverse strand, counting down.
ACAGAGCAACAAAGTGAGTTACCCACAGCTGCACAGCCGAAAGGCTGGACTAGGTCAGAGCTCCCTACCTCCAGCTCTCACTGGCTTCCACGGGGCCCCTCATGCTTCTGGCTATCCATCGAGGGGCTAATCCCAGCACGGCCTCCTTACTTTGAGACCTGATACTGCCATGTTCCCACTGCTCGGATAAGGAAACTGAGATCTGGAGACAGCATTCATTATTATATACAGGCTGCTGTAGAGAGTGGCTCCACCAGCCACTAGTCAGCCCCAGGAACTCTCTCCCCTGAGCCACACTTCTCAGATCACCCACCTCCAACTTCCCTTCGGTGGCATCTCCAGGCCAGAGCTTAGTGCTGCTCTAGGCTGGCTAAGGTCCCCTCACTGGGGTCTGAGGAGCCACACTGGCTGACTGCCTACTGAGTGATCCCAGAGTAGCTGTGAAGTCCATCTGCGAGTCAAGCCCCCTCTAACAGAATTCCGGGGAGGGGGGCAAGAGAGGGTCTGAGGACTGAGATCTGGAGAAGCTTCATCTACTGTCACCTGTTACAAGCTGGGAGACTGAGCCCAGCACCACCCTGCCAGGACCTCAGTTTCCCTATCTGTAAGTCGGGACACAGCATAGCTTCCAATGAGGGGCGGACTTTACCTGAGCCTTGCATACGGCCTGGTGGCTTGAAGCAGTGGATGTGGCCACACCTGCCCAGCATGACCACAACCAAGTCTGAATAGTGGCCGACACATGTGGGAACCTTCTGCTAAGGTGGGCCGCTATGCCTGCTCCCACTGTGAATCTGTTGGCCAGCTTAGACGCAGTTCACTGTCCAAGGACAGATACTAGGGAATCAGAGCCTGTGTTTCCGAGTCACAGGCAGCGTTGAGCCCTCGCTCAGCAACACTGACACAAGCATATTGGGAAGAAGGGAAGCGGGAGCAGGGGGTAAAGGAAGAGGCTATAGATTTCCTTCAGCAGAACTCAATTACCTGCTCCAAGCAAACTTAAGAAAAATCTAGTATCAAGCCTCCTCTGGCAGGGTCTTTTTCTTTGGGTCTCCCTGGGCAGGGACCACCCATTTAAAAGCCAAGATGGCCTCTCTGAGGGAGAAACATAGCTGTCCTACTTGAGGTCATCTCTAGTTAGAGCCAAAGACGACGACAAATTCATCAAATGTGGTTTCTGATTAAGCTGTGGGTCCTGGTTTAATTGCCTTCAAATGCAGGCAGGGAGGCCCAGTCACATGGATTTCAACCTGACCCTGTTAGAAGATAATAATAACCAATAAAATGCACAGGGAAGACTAACACGCAGTGGGAGGCTGGCCAGCTTCAGGGCAGGCAGGGAACAGTGCCGAGAGCAGTGGTTCTCAACCTTCCTAATGATGTGACCCTTACAATACAGCTCCTCATGTTGTGGTGACCCCAACCATAAAATTATGTCGTTGCTACTTCATAATTGTAATCTTGCTACTGTTATGAATTGTAATGTAAATATCCGTGTTTTCCAATGGTCTTAGGTGAGCCCTGTGAAAGGGTCGTTCAGCTCCCAGGGGGTCACGACCCCCAGCTTGAGAACCACTGGCTTATAAGAAGGCATGGGGGCTGCCCCAATCTCTGGGCTCGGGCTCCTCTTTCTTGATATTGCATGGCTCCAGGTTCCCCAACATCCCTGGTCTCTGCCTGGTCATCCTGGGTACATACTGGTTTTTGCAGGAAGGAGAGAAGGAGAAAGGGTGGAGGTCTGGGGGGACGGCATCAAAGATACCTAGTCAGCTCAGCTCCTGCCCTGAGAGTGTGAACTCGAGGCTAGCCTGGACTATGTCTCGAGAGGAAAGACCTGCAGGGTGCTTCTCCCAAGCTGCCTTGGTGACAAGGCAGTAACAAAGCAGCAGGGATGGCCTGCCTCCTCACTGCCCATGCCCACACGCGGGTGACATTTTCATTCTGTGAGATGCTCTTAGCGGTCTCCCAGAAACTTTCTACAGCAGTTTCCTCAAATTAGCAAGGGGCAGACTTTCCAAAGCCATACACAAGCGCAGACTGAAGAAGCAGTTACACAGAGCAAGGAATTTAAAACTAACAGATGGGGCCAGCAAGACGGCTCAGGAGGCATAGCCCCTTGCTGCCAAGCCTGGCGACCTGACTTAATGCCCAGGACAAACAGTAGAATGACAGAACTGACTCCCAAGAGTTGTCCTCTGGCTTCCATGTACACACACATACACATAAATAATAAATGAACAACAACAAAAATAAAACACCCATTTCCATTCCTCCACAGATGCGTTTTCTTACTGGCTTGCACTTGAAAACACACAGCAAACCTGGAAAGTCCCACAGCCCAACGCCTCTGTGCCTGCCCAGCACTGGGATCACCCCCACCTGAAACAACACACTGGGCTCTCCCTGGTCCTGCCCAAGATCCCTGGGCAGGAACGCTGACTCCCTTCTCTCCGCAGCATCCCTCACTGCCCACAGGTTCCAGATTCTACACATAAGTGACGAAAATCATGTTTCTACGAAGGCCAGGAACAGCTGAGCCACGCCAGGCATCGGGATGAGAGCTCTTCAACCACGCCACACCCCACGTAACCCAAAGCTGAGGAAACTGAGGCTTGAGCTGAAGGGTCTATCCAGCAGGACACCACAGCCTTTGATCCTTTCACTGCCTTCCTCCCCCAGGTCTGGGACACAGCTTTCGAAGCTTCGGGCCGAGTGCTGGGGCTGCTGTGCTCAGCATCATCTGGACCCACCTGAAATCAACAGGAAGCAGCCCTGCCAGGGTGGCCCTGTGCCCTGCTCCTTAGGAGAGGCCAGGATCCATGTCTTAGATCCCAGAGGCCCAGATAAGGCTGTCTTTGCCCCAGTCACACCCCATAAAGACACTGATGCCAGAGCTCTGAGCCTAGCTCTGTAGCCTGTAGAAAATACTCAAGAAAACTGGACTAGCCCAGGGCAGGGAGTGTTACCTCCAGTGTGAGTCTGCACACCATTCCTCCAAAAGGTATGGACTTAGGCAGGTCACACCCGATCACTGAGCCTGTCAGCCGAGGGTACTCACATTCCTTTGTCACACCGAAAACTGGGAGAAAGTGAAAGAAAAACTTCCAGAAGGTGGCCAGGGCAGTCGCCTGGGTGGAGTCTGTGCCTCCCTGCTGAGAGCGCTATAGAACAAGAACAAGGGCTGAGGGACCCCTGGACCAGCAGATCAATCCCAGCTTGCCCAGAGCAAAGGACCACAGACTCCCCAGGTGAGATAAGCTGGGCCCTATCTTGGTGCCTCAGTTCCTCCTCCTAGGAGTGACAGGGATATCCCTTGCCCTAACTGGTGGCCTGGCTTGGAATGAGAAAAACATTCTGGGTCACCTTAAATTCAAATAAACCCCAGTTAACTAAAAATCACCTTCCAGATCCCCAAACATCCTCAGCTCTCATCACAGCCACAGTGAAGCAACACTGTCCCAACTGTGTGCACAAACCCTCTGTCATTGTACCCTTGAAGCTGCAGGGTTGGACATGGCTAGCTTCAGGACGATCCAGCAAAAGAGCATTTACATGTACATCGGCTGTTTTGCTTTTCCCCCAGAATGCCACTGCTCATTCTTTCTCACCAAAACTCAGCATTGTGTCTACAGCCCACACAGACCTCCCTTGGCCTAGGCTAGAGACTTGTGCATGTCCTTCCTCGTTTTCAGGCTAGCCCATCCAGTGATGCTGTCTTTATTGCTGTCTGTGGTCTATCTCCTATCCTAGAAGGCAGACTGCACCACAGTGGGGCTTTGGTCCCATGGCTCCCTTCAGTCCCATCACATGGTGAGGGCTTGGTGTGTGCCTGCTGAATGACCCAGGCCACTATTGCTATCCACGCATATCTCAGCTTCCTGAGCACTACTGATGGGTGGAGCTAGATGGTTTTACTGTTGGGTTGGAAGGGGCCACACCCATGTTTAACAGCCTGCCAGCCTTCGATCCATTAGACTCTAGGAGGAGCCTGACTCAGTGTGACAACCAGAGCTGTATCTAGACGCTGCCAACATTTCCCTGGGGATATCACCCTGGGACAGGCCACCTTGACAGCCCAGTTTGCAGCTGTGAACACTGAGGCTCAGAAAAAAAGCGGAGCTGGGTTGAGGGTCAGAGAACCATCCCTTCCCTCTAAACCCAGCATCCCAAAGCTCTCTGCTGCCTCTCTGCTGCTTAGTCCACACCCACCTTCGAGAGGATCACAGGATTACAGGGGAAGGAACCAATGCTCAGAGAAGCGGTATTCCCACCCAAAGCCACACAGCACAGGAGGATCTACTCCCTGAGCCCAACAGGAGCAGAGAGAGGCCCCACTATCTGTCAACACTCTGCCCCCAGGTCACTCTCTGTTCAGTCCCAGTTCTGCAGGTTGCTAAGCCCCACCTGAGGTGCTAGACACCAGGGTTTGTGGGTATCCTTCAGCTCCCAGACTGTTTATGGCTGGCTCTGGCTCCTTGCCCAGAACTGGGAGGCTAGGGTCGGGGTAGCTCATGAATTCCTCCAACAGGAAGGGTGACCGTTCTGCAGACCAGGGACAGCTTCCCAGCCGGGTATTGCTGTCAGAAGGAAGAAAAACACCTTCATGCTCCCAGCTGCGAGCCACCAACAGCGCCTGACAGCGCCGCCAGCCCAGCCCACCCCACCGATGCCGGCATGAGGTCTGTCCAACAGCCTCACACAACCCAGCTCCCAGTGAAAAAAGAAAAAGGTACAGGCAAGACTCGGTTGAAGTGCATCCCTCGCTGGGAGCTACGCTGTGTGACCTTGGCTGAGTTGCCTGGCCTCGCTGGGCAGTTCTCTCAGACAAGAGAATCTGTACGTGGCTTATCTCCCACCCTCCAGCCTGATGGTGAGGCTGAATTATTATTGCCTCAGTTTCCCCAATCCTCAGATGGGACAAACAGCAAAAGTGAAGCTCTGTGTCTTCCATCTCTGGAAGTCTTAACCGCCAGACAACCAGCCGAGCAGGCTAAAGGCTGGCGCTGTGAGGAGGGGCCCCGACTGCGGCTCTTTGAGGAAGAACTATTAATAGTCTCTTCACCAACGAGAAAACAGAAGCACAAAGAGGCTGCGTAACCTGCCCAACGATAGGAAGGATAGCTGCTGGGTTTTGAGCCCAGGAGGTCTGGCTTTGGAGCCTTTGCGACGCTATTCCCAGCACTGCCACCACCACACTGTATGGTCTTCTTGGGCTTCTCTGGGGGAGATCTTTTCTCCTTTCTCTGTGTCAAGGATGCCAGACAGGCAGTGAGGAACTGAATATCTGAGACGAGCCAGGCCTGGGGAGACTCTCATGTGGAGAGATGAGGTACCCCACGGTGTCCCCAAGAACCAGACCCATCTGCAAGGGCAGAAAATGCTGAATGTCCCTGGGGGATGCATGTTCTAGGGCAGTCTAGAAAGGTTTGGACATTTCTAGTTTGAAACCTGACTTTGGTCAGTACAAAATTTGGCTGTTTTGTACCCTCGCAGTGAAAAAGAAAAAGCCACAAGCAAGGCTCGGTTGAAAGTCCATCTCTCACTGGGAGCTATGTTGTGTGACCTTGGCTGAGTTGCCTAGCCTCTCTGGGCAGTTCTCTCAGCTGTTTCAGGACAGGGAAATTAAAGACAAGAATGAATTTCTCCCACCTGAGAACTTTTGCTTTAATGTGGTTTCACACATGGAGACAGAGGTGTATTCTTCAGCCGCAGCAATACCTCCCAATATGAATACCTGAACAAAGCAAGCCCACCAACCAGTCCCAGGGAATCCAGTGGCAAGCTGGCAGCACTTTATAAGCTGCCTAGCCTGTACCTGATCCCTTGCCCAGATCGGCATTCAGGCAGGCGCTGCTAGACCTGGCCCCCAGAGCAGCCCCTTGCTGGGCACTCAGGACATAACAGTCCCCTTCCCAGCTGTCACCTAGGAAGGAGCTGGCCTGCCCTGCCAGCAGGCAAACACAACCAAAGAGAATCATGGGAACTCCCCAAGCTGGGGGGCTATGAGGGGTGGGGGCAGTCTCAAGGGCCAGACCAGGGCTCAGCCTCCAGAACTCAGGGTTTAGAGCTAATTGCTTTATGCATCAAAACTGCCAAACACCCCAAGCCTACAGCAGGAAAAAGGAAGGAAGCTCAGAGAGGCAGATGCAGCCCTCCGCTGTCTGTCTTAGGCTACACATACAGGGGTCAGTCCCCAGGATCCCCAGCGGGGAAGGGTTGGGGTACTGTATCTGCCTGCTACAGAACACGTCCATTCTACCCCCAAGTTCAAAATGAAACTTGCTCCTGTTTGGGAAAAGAATTTCATTAGGGGGAAAATATAATATGAAAATACCCATTTAGAAGGAATGTGCTATTAATTCTTAGTACTCCATGCAGAAGGGAAAATTGCATTTTTATCTAAATGGTTTTTCTGCATAAGCCATTTACAATGTACTTCGCTTCTCTGTAATAGGCCCTGCTAACCATTAGTGCCGGGACACCCAGGCTGAGAGCTGAGATCACCCTCAAACACATTTACTATAACCGAAATGCTATTCGGAGGGGCACTCGGCAAACGGGTCCCAAATCCTTCTAAAGGAAGAAAGAAGATATTGTCGAGCAGGGGGGAGGGTGCTGAGGAAGAGAGCAGATAGTTTCAGCCAAAAGCAAATGTCCTGGCTCCCTCTCACCAGGGGACATGCCAAATCACCATGGCTTTTTGGTTGTGTGGTTCTAGCCACGCAACCACTCCCTGTTTTTGTGCAACGCACCACGGTATACACGTCTCCATCAAACAAGCAAATAAGGATAGGATGAAATTCAGAACATCAAAACAAACTATTTTTAAACACCAAGCAAACAGCAAGATTGTAAGACTGCTATTTTCCACTAAACCACATTTCTCTAGATTTGGAAGGCGCGGGTATGCAAACAGCACTACCTAATGCCGCAAGGAGGTGCCGGGCTATTCTGAACTCTGCTACTCCAAACAACGGAAAACACTCCACCGAGAGAAGCGGGATTGGTGGGGCCACAGGTCTGTCCACACAATCTCCAGAGCATCTCTTGTCAAGATGCCTCAAACTTCAAAAGCAGCAATTCTCCCCACACACACACTTTTTTTGCCCCCCCCCCAAGTGTCTTTTCGTCTTCTTCTTTTTATTTAATCTTCCAGCTCTTTCTCTTTTGGATTCCCAAAATAACTACTGAATACCAAGTGTGGGGAGCTAGATTAATTCATTAAAGAGACGCGAGGCTGTGGCAGGAGCTGGGCGTGGGGCTCCTTCATGGCTGTGCCTCTGGCTGCTGTCTTCTGGCAAGACCTGGCCCATAAATTCTTACTACCAACCAAGAGCTCAAAATGTCATAATCACACTTGAGACAGGTAACAGGTGTGCCCCACCCTGCTGCAGCACTCAGACAAGGAGATAGGCACTGCAATTACAGGGTTTAAGGGTTAAAGACCCTCTCCAAATTTAAAGCCAGACACCAGTGTCCATTAGACTTTAACAGACCCACATAAAAAAGAAATTGTGTCCTCATCATTCCAAATGCCTGCTTCCTCAGAGCCTTGAGGTCACTGACAGTTGGCACAGCGCCAAAACACCCAGGCTGGGCCTGGCTGTACAAAGATGGGATCTTTGGGAGGGAAACAACACATGAGAATCAAAGCCCACGGGGATCTAGGGGCCCTCGGGTAGATGCTTGCCACCGCCTAACTGGCTTTAAAGTGTGGCCTTTCCTAACACCATCTTAGAGACAGGCAAGGAGTGTGTGTTCACTGACAAAGAGAGGGGGCAGCAGTTTAAATGCCCACGTCCTGTGAGTCACAGTGTTCAGAAAGGTTCTGGGTCAGTCTGCCATCTTCTTTCTTTTCCCGGATTATGAGGCCTCGGCATGGCTCCCCTTCCTTCTTTGGAAGGTGACCCACACATTTCTGAAATTACACACAAGCAGAGAGGCCCACACACCACCATTCCCACCGATCGCCACAGCACAGGGATGATACAGCGAGCCCCAAAGCACGTTGAGATGCCTCAGCTCGGGGTCATGCCATCCATTTCCCAGTCTTTTAGGAATTAATGCTCAGAAACTTCCCAGGGTCCCAGGATGGAGGCATCAGAAGAGGCCAAGTTCTATGGCTGCCTCCAAGGCCCTGGGTAGTGGAGACAGCTGAAAACTGTCTTCTCTCCAACTGCATAAGGCTGAAGGCCACTTGTTCCCCTCTCCCCAGCTTGTGAAGGAATGGGGGCTATTCTGCAATCAGTGACTGGGATCCTCCATTAATGCATACATGTACACACACACACACACAAATGTATGTACACACATGCAAATACTTCTAACCTCACACAAATGCTTCTCACAAATCAAACAAAAGATAAATGCTTCTTAACCAAACTGAGCCAAAATAATGAAATATACAAGGAAATCTACCAGCCCTTTCCCTGAGGCCCAGCAGGAAAGCCAATTCAGCAAAACCTGGTCATAACAAGATCTATGGGCCTCTACCTCACACCGAATAGAGCCAAAACTTTGTCTGAGCTTAGTGAGACAAAAATTATCTTTTCATTTCCTAGTAAGAGTTCAGCTCAGAAGGACACACACACCACATACGCATGCTCCAAACACAACCCACAGGAGATGTGCAGAGCCTGGATCATCTAGAAACAGCTGCCCCATAAGGACTACACAATTGCTCCCCTTCCAAAAAGCCAAATGCCAGCCTCTCTGGCCTCGCACCAGCCAGCTGCAGAGATGAAAAGACACTTGTTTCAACCAGCTAGGACTTTGACCAGGGCATGAGGGTTCCTGGTCCCCTAAAGGCCAGGCATAAGTCTCTCTGTCATGCTCCTTCCTATACCTGGCTTACCCCAAGTTAGAAAATGTCCCTTCTGCTGGATCTGTCACTAACTTGAGCTCCCTCTTGCCTCACTCAGAGAAAGAATGGAACCTATCTCCTGAGTTGGAGGCCAGTGAGGGCACGCTGGCTCCTCAAACTGTGAAGGACCTGCCATGGGGATCACTCAGTCTCCAGGGGAAAGGACGCCCCCACCCTGGCTTATGGAATGACCCCAACACATCTATAGCACTTGACTAGATGGGCATTTCTGTGGCTCAACCCTCCCACGGCCTGTCTGCAGTTATTATCACCCTGTGCTGGTTTGGTAGCTCGCTGCTAATAGACCTTCCGAGCAAGACCCTCCATATCTATGTCTCTCTATATCTATGTGGGGAGAGTTGGGCACTGTCATTTGTGATACATATGTCAGTCTCCAAGCAAGTCCCACACTCTTGCCTTGTCCGGGAGGTAGAAATGATTCCCACCATTAGAAATTATTTTTCACACCCAAATCTTGAGCTGCAGTAAATAACACTGGACTCTTAGGGTATACTTCAGCCTGTCCTGTCTGTCACCTCTGTCACAGCTACTCCTTTCACTGCAGAAAATAGGCTGTACCCCAGTTCTCCAAACTGGAAATGGCTCTCTCTCTCTTTCTCTCTCTCTCTGCCTTCTGGCTCCCGAGAAAGGGGAGAAACCACATGAGGTGTGTCTTAAAGAAGTTAAGAGTTTTCAGACAGGAAAGGACCCATCAGCTTCTCAGCAGATTCTTAGCCTAGGCTGCTCGACTGCTCGGAGGTCTCTGCAGCCTCACCCACCTCCTCTGATCTAAGAGATCGTCAGAAGTATCTTATTCCTGGTGGTCACTGTCAATCATTTAACAATGCCATATTCCAAGATCCAAGGATGTCACGGTAACTGGGAAGAGTCTTATGCCCTGTGCCCCGAATGACTGTGTGTGTGTGTGTGTGTGTGTGTGTGTGTGTGTGTGTGTGTGTGTGTGTATGTGTGTGTGTGTGTGTGTGTGTG
>NC_022010.1:979091-996643 GCF_000317375.1 Microtus ochrogaster | reverse complement strand
CCAGAGCAAGAGAGACTTCTGAGTGCCTCAAAGTCAGTTCACAATTCCTCCAAAGCCTTTGCTATCTGGGAGTCTTGGGAGAAGCTTGGAAACACAGTGCTCCTCTGAGTGTCTTTTTAAAGCCTCAAGCTTTCCAAAGACCCTCAACAGCAACATGTCCCCAACACGCTTTTTCAACTCACCAGCTAGCTTACCTAGAGCAAACGTCAGCCCAGGTAGAAGAGACTATAAACCCTAAACCAGTGGCTCTCGGAGCCATCTGAATCCTAGGATCATGTTTCTGTGAAAAGCCCAGAACTCTCCACAGAGAGGCCAAAAACGGGAAGAGAGATGGAGACTTCTAGTCCCACAACTGATCCGCAAGCGAGAGGGAACGTGGCATGGCAGGCATGCAACCCTCCGTGCTTTAGAGGCAAGACTGTAAGAGTCTGCCTCTACCGTCAAGGATGTGGGCTACACCAGCCTCCTTTTTCAGAGCAGTTCATTTCACATAAGATGTCTCTTCCGGGACATTCAGAAAGAACCAGAAAGCAAGTAGGGATGTGTTAAGACCTCCAAACTGCTCAATTCAATCACCTTCAGTTTAAAGGGCATTTGGGTCCTCAGATGACGTATAAATCGTAGAAGGATTTGTTCTCTCTCTCTCTCTCTCTCTCTCTCTCTCTCTCTCTCTCTCTCTCTCATCTAGCGGTGCAAGGAACAGCGGTAATACAGACGGCGCTAAAGACCACCCAGCTTTCTCTCATCCCTGGATGCTGTGGCTGGGATGGGGCCCCATTCAGTAGGTTCAAGGGTGTCTATAATATGGCTGCTAGGTCCAAACTGAAATTACTGGGGATTTGAAACAGTTACAACACTCAGAGAACCTGTGGTACCTCCTGGACATTGTGCCTCGGCAGAGCACCACTGTCTACAGCAAACACTCAGCTGGCATTCCAAACCTCAAGCCTGATGATTTTAATGCAATGAGAAAATACAGCAGGCCTCAGCTCCCTCTGGTCACTATACCCCATGAAAATGATGGTTAGGGGGACCAGAGAGATGAATCAAAGGTTAAAAGCACAGACTGCTGCTCCAGAGGACCCAGGTTCAACCCTCAGCACCCACATGGCAGTTCACAATTGTCTGTAGCTCTAAGATCCTACATCTCCACACAGACATACATGCAGGCAAAACATAAAATAAAAATAATTTTTAAAAATATATGTCTTTTAAAAAATAAGAAAATGATAGCTCTTAAACCTGTTCCCACCCAAGGAAACTGAACTCAACTCCCCTTTCCACTTCTGAGCACATCCCTGTAGAGTTTGGGCCCTGGGAAGGCCATACCTACAAGGCCTCAACAGAACAACTCAGACCCAACAGAACAACTGATTGTCCCCAAATGAGACTTGCAGGCCGTTGTCCCCAGAAGAGACTGGGTGTTGCATGCAGGCCCTTGGAAGATGGCAGGAAATGCCGGCCACCTTGGGCTGACAACCCATCCAGACAGATGTGCCAGGATCCCCGCAAGCTGCTTGTGCTCAGAGCCCCATGCTAGGCTCCACAGTCCCCTGGAGCTGCTCAGTGTTGGGAGTCTGAAGGGACTGTTATGCCTTTGGACACAGAGGGTCCCCTGCAGGTTGAACCATGACTAATTTGAGAGCCCAGCATCGTCTCTGCCACATCATTGGTACCAAAAGATTTCCATAAACAACCAGCAGTTTCTTATGCCCACAATGGGGAAGGAGGGGTGGGAGAATCATGGATTCAAAGATCCCTTCCCTCACAAGAACCCAGACGTGGCTGAATTCAGCCAGGAAGACACTTCCACATCACATGCTCACACACAGAACTCGGCAAAGGGTGCATGTGTTTGTTGCTGAGATATGCCAGTCTAAACCCACCCACAGACCAGTGGCAGAGGTTTTGTAATCAGGATCTTGCGCTCATTCCGGTCCCCTTACAGAATCAGAACCTGTCAACTGTGGCCACTGAGATGCAGATTAGCTCACTTTGGGGGGGGGGGGACACACAGATTGGGGACAGCAAACAAGAAGCTACAGATCTGAGTGAAGGAAGCGCACATAGACGTGTGCCTGTCAGGGTATGGGTAGAAGCTGCACAGAGGCCTGTTTTCCTTTGCTTGTCACCCCAAGACTAGACAGAACACCGAACCTCACTTGGGCTACACACTCTCCAGCAAGCCGACTTCATCTGGTCTCAGTGTGTATGAGAAGGCCAGGAAGCTCCTCTCCATCACCTGCTAAGGGCTCTATCAACGAGGCTGCCATGAGCAATCAAATCCCACACTCAAATCTATCTACCCAAGGCACATCTAAAAATAGATGCGTCCTTACAAACCTCCCCTCACGAGACAGATGCTGCTTACGTGAAGGTGAGGAAGCTGGGCTATTCTGGCTCCTCCTGGCCAAAGGACAAACAGAGAATTAGCCAAATAGGTTGGAAAGCAGGCGGACATGCTGGTTACAGGAAAACACGTTAGCTAGGGACCCTTGGGCAAGGGAGGAGTTGGCCGGTTCTCCTGCGGTCCCCACGCACTCCCCAGACATTTGATCCCATTATACAAAGCTGCAGGCTTTTCATCTCTAAAATTAGCCGACAGAGGTAAATACAGTATTCCTAACTGACAGTATTTATCTCCTAAATGGTTTTGGCAAAGCAGATTGCTCCCTGGGCAAGGAACACAATCCAATGTTATTGTCATTCAAGTGGAGAGGAAAGGGCCACTAGTGCCTCCCTGGGTTCCACGGTGTTGAGGAGCCCCTGGTCCCTTTCATCCAGAGGAGACTTTCACTCCTCTCGTTTCACCTGGCTTCTAGCATGGCATATTAAAGATGCATATTTTATATCAGGAGAGTGGATCGAGTAGCTTGTTGGTGAGGGGAGCTGTATTCTCAGGACCGATTAAGACTCTTTGTAGAAATTTAAATACCTCTGTCAGCCAAACAAAATCATATCAGGAATCATAGAATTTCATTGCTAGAAAGAGAAATGAGATTAAACCACCCACGCTCCTTTCCTAGAGCCCTCGATAAAACAGAAGTGCATCTCAACAGCCTCTCACTTCCGGTCTGCAGGGGCCTCGCAAGAACTCCAAATGAATTTATATGAGAGAAGGCTTTTCCATCAACACAAGCTGTATGCAACTATAAGAAAATGGTGCATATTGGAATGCACTGTGCACTGGTACTTAAAAATATAAAATAAATTTAAAAAACACAACAGAAAAAATGCAGGAGCAGAGTCGACAGCAAGTTCAACTCTACTGAGCTTCAGCCCCTTAAAAATCTGTTGTCCTTTATTAATATTTAGTAGAAATGTGTAATTGCAGATGTGTGCTGCTTGGGGTTTATGTCGGGAGGCGGGCAAGGAAGACAGGTTTATTACAGCCATGAAATATTAAACAAGCGTGGAAGAACAGTAGTTAGATGCCCTCCACTAGGCAGGGAGTGGGCAGCCAGAGCACCGGCTGCACAAAAGGGGCCCCTATCCATTTACGGTACCCTTGATTAGCACCTGAGGGGCCTGGGGTTACATCTGCTGAAGGCGCAGAAGTCACATGAAGGCTGCAAGAGAAAGGCAAGGCAGCGCCGGCTCACGTTCCCAGGAAGAGTCCAGATGAGACTTCAAAATTTCCTCTCTAGCACAGGAATGATGGACACGTGGCTCCATCAGCCACGGCAAACCTGGCTTCCTCAAGCCCACCCTGTATCCAACAAGATCTAGCGTTCCATCCCTGCCCTAACTATACTTTCTCAGCCTTGCCTGTGTTCCTACAAGAACACAGAGGATCATGGAGTTCCAAAACGTCTCCCAAGTCTCTGCAAAAACACAGGACTTGAAAGTTGGGAGGCGGGAGGCAAGGATTAGGTGTGCAGTGCAGACAGAGGCAGCTCCGGCCTCACTGTGTATGAAAGACCCTCTGGCCACTGGGTTTAATACACAGGGCTACCAGCAGAAGGACAGAAGTTTGCTGAGAGCAGTCAGTACACATCATGGAAAATTCCTGTCCTGAAAACCATGTAGCGCAAAGGAAGCAAGAAAACACATTTCCCCAAGTCAGTGCCCACTGTGTATCTTCTACCATCATTTTCCCTTCCTTTCTGTCTTAAAATTCCCCAAATCTACACTAAGCCTATTATTACACATAGGTAGAGGTCCAGCCAACTATCTTAAAGCCATCTTACCTTTGCTGACATGAAATGTCTGAACCACCTCAAACGCCCTCCTTCCCTTCACTCCAACTTTGGACAGGAAGCCTCATGGGTAGAGGTGGAGTTTTCTTATGAGAAAGTATTTGTCCAGTTGGTTGAGAAGTTAGGGCCGTGTCATCTAGAGAAACTCACTCTTCTTATTGCCATATGACCTTCTGGCCTAGACCTTTTAGAAACTGCAATGGGCCAGTCAAGTTTCTTCCTCTCCAAGAGACCATCTACAGCCTGAAGAACAAGCGAGAAGCTCCCCTGCGGCTCTGACTTATATCTCCTTCCAGCGCATACCTTTGTAAAACACTGACCAGCATGCTGTCATCTGAGCAGAGAATTTCAGAAATGGAGTGAATATTTAATCACATTAGTACTGCATGTTTTCCAGAGAGACGAAATATCATCACAAAATGGCCTGAGAGAATGGTGAGGGAAAACATTTCCTGGGCTGAAGGTCCAAGGCCCATCACCCTCCCTGGATAGCCCCACACCAGCAAATGAGGCTGGGCAACTTTTAAGAAACAGACCATTTTCTTTTACTTTTTTCTTTTTTCTGACTTATTTCAAAGTGGCTCTTTTCAGCCGGGGCTCTCAGAAGCTGACAGAGAGTCATGTGCATTTATTTGCACAGCCTATACAAATGGAACTGTAGGGTGTTATCATAATGAAAACTTTAATCACCCTTATTTACTACCATTAAGGAAGCCAGAGTCGGGGAGTCCCTATTAAACCCCAGCTTGCTGCCATGCAGCACACTATCCTTCTATATCAGAGTAGAGAACAAAGGGGGTCAAGTGGGTACTCCCCACCAGGCTTAGGAGACAGACAGTCCTTTGGAAGTGTGTCTCCTCACAGACAGGAGAATGTCCTCCAGTTTACAGAGGCAATCAACCCAGAAGCGACTGGTACATGTTTCCATGTGTATGGTACCGGGACACTGAAAAAGCTAAAAAAGGAAGGAAGGAAGGAAGGAAGGAAGGAAGGAAGGAGGGAGGGAGGGAGGGAGGGAGGGAGGGAGGGAAGGAAGGAGGGAAGGAGAGAAGGAAGGGAAGGAAGAAAGGGAGGGAGGGAGGGAGGGAGGGAAGAAGAAAGGAAGGAAGGAAGGAAAATATTCTGTAAAGACATGTCAGCAGCACTTGAAGCCTGCACCTCTCCCACTGAAAATGAGGAGGAAAGATACAAAAAAAAACAAAAACCCTCCTTAAATCCCCAATACTTCCCCACCTAGAGGGTCCTTCTAACAACTAGAAGGAGAAATACTAACAGGTTTTCTTTATTAATTCTCTAATTTTTAAAAACTTTTCTTACCCCATTTTGGCCATTATGTTTTTAATTACTTGTGGCACGGGGAGGGGGGGCACAGACTGGACCAGGAGAAGTGACAGCATTGAGTTCTGAGCTAACTGACCATCGACTGGGCTAGATCGAGATGTTACATCCAAGAAAATAAGGGGCGGCAGGAAACTGTGTCTGAGTCAGGAGAGCTGAGGGTCCCAAACTAACCAATTTCTGGCCTTGCCTGGGAGTAGTCTGTAGAATGCTACTGCCGGGCTCGGTGTCTGCCGTGCATG
This sequence comes from Microtus ochrogaster, assembly GCF_000317375.1. Lineage (NCBI taxonomy): Eukaryota > Metazoa > Chordata > Mammalia > Rodentia > Cricetidae > Microtus > Microtus ochrogaster. The sequence goes on along the minus strand of NC_022010.1, from coordinate 990,864 downwards.
CTAAACACCCGGCTTCAAATGAGAGCGTGGGCCTGGGCATCCCAGGCTGGGCAGTAACAGGAACAAAGAGAAAAGCCGTCAGACACACTCGTGAACCAGAAAGCTAAGGGAGACTACCCAGAGTTCAAACACCTCAGCTCCTGCGTCCTTCTCCCTAAAGGGGCCTGTCATATTTTCTTAAAACTTACCCTCCCCAGAGCCATACTTAAAACCCAGTGGGAGGGTTCAGCAGAGACCAGAAAGCTGAAGAGGAGCAATCAAGGGGACAGTTTTTTAAAAGACTGGCTTAAATTGTCAGCCATGCGCCATGGTAATATTCTGTCCAGCAAAGCCCAATGAGGAAACTCAGATTCAGAAGCAGAGTGGGGAAGCAGGCAAAACGATGCTGGCAGTTTTAAAAAGCTGCTAGCTATGTTTCTGCAAAGAAAAACAAAGCCCCATTCATATAAAATGCAAACTTATTGCAGCCTACTCATCTTTAGATTTAAGAGTCCTGAGACTTTTTACTGGCCCTGTCCCTCCCACCTTAAAGGCCTCTGGGCCTGGTGGGGAAGGGGCGTTCAGTGTGCAAATGAGACCTGGGACTGGACATCTGTCACCAACACCAAGTGAGATCTAGACAAGCGAAGGTCCTTTGTGTGTTAGGAATAGTCATACCCCAAACACACAGGATGTCCTGAAGGAGCGGTGCACTCGCTGCCAGTGGAACCCAGCCCCAGTCCGCGGCTGTCCAGTGTCAAGCAGATAAACACCTGGGATTGGTGGCCGCCTAGAACCCTGGCTGAGAGCTATTCTCTAAAAACAAATGACCAATGATGCCTGGCTTCTGAGTGACGCTGCCCACACCAGGGCGGGGACTTTGCAAAAGTCCTAAACCAACTCCTGCTGAATGCTAAGGAGGAAAGGGTGGGGGGCAATGTAGCTTTCCAGCTGTCCTGGGGGGAGGGGTAGAACACCTAAGCAGTGGGCTGAGTGCTGAAGGCAGCAAGAGTCTTAGTGTGAAATGACAGACCTGAACCCTGAAAACTAAAACTGGGAGGTGGAAGGCGTAACTACGGATGATCCTCCAAAGGGGAATATAAGTTCTTGCTACCAGGAAAACCAAAATCTACCTGAGAGCCCAGCAAGGTCCAGCCACAGGTTGCCTGGGTCTGTGGAGATGAAGGCCAGCCCACACTAGGGCTGGGATCAGAAAACAAGCAAGGCGGGTACATATACCTTCTTTGTTGTTGGGGTTCTGGGGCTTGGCCTTCTCCCAGGGTGTCAGCGTCTTGTCTTCATCTCCACCATCCACCAGGGCCTTGTCAGGCGGCATGTACCAGGTGGTGCTATGCTCTGCCATCAGAGAGTCTAGGTCGATGGTGCTCATGGCACTCTTGACGGCCTCGGAGCAGCAGCTGCCCAGTTCGCTGTCACTGTTCTGTGCTCCTGAGGCCCCTACAACACACTCAGCTTTTTTGCCACCCTTGAGCCCCAGGGGCTGGTCCTCTGAGATGCTGAACTGCTGTCTCTGCAGCTGGATCTGGGCCTGGAGAATCTCCAGGGGATGAATCTCGTCGGGCGGCGGTGCACCGCTGCTGCTGCTGCTGCTAGTTGGGGTCCTGACCTGCTCCAGACCTGGAGTGCCAGGATGGCCGGTGCCCACGCCCCCACCATAGCTGTCAGGGGTCGAGGTAGAGGTAGACAGGATACTCAGGCCCAGCGCGGGAGCCTTCGGTGCATGTTCCCCAGTACCCACCCCTCGAGGAGGAAGTTTGGGTGAGCTGGTCACCAGGGGGCTTCGGCTGGCTTTGGCCAGGACTGTGGTGTTGTCAGAACTGGAGGACACTTCGTCCTCATTCGCATAACTTGTGCTCACCTCATCAGAGGCGAACTCACCCACGTGCGGGGAATTACCATCCGATTTGGCTGTGCTGTCCAGGGACACCATGAGGTCCGGCTGGTCCGCAAGGAGCAACTCGGCTCCCTTTCCCCACGATGGTGACGTGAGGGCCTTCTCGTGGGGCGTGGGCCCACGGGCCTCGTTCACAGAGCTTGCCGCAGCAGCTGAGCTAGGAGCCTGCTGTTGCCCCGGGCTCACCCCTGGTGCTCCTCCACTGTCAGGAGCTGCAGAGTACTTGTCGAAGAAGGTCCCGGGGCTCACGTGACCACTGTCCCTTTTTCTGCGTCCCCTTCCCCGGCCACCGCCCCCAGGTCCAGGCTTGCCATCGTTCCCCGATGTTGATTCCAGGGTATAGTTGGGGGAGAGATTGGTGCCATCACCCTGGATGGGTGGGTTGGGCGGTCCTGAGGATTTGGAACCGCCACTACCGGCCCCGGAAGGGCCTCCGGGTCCAGGGGCCCCAGTAGTCCCTCCAGGGAAGTAATCCGAGCCCGGGTTGCCGGCCGGGGCCGCGCTGTCGGGCTCGTTCTGGCTCAGTTTCCTTTTCCCTTCGGGTGGGTTCTTCTTGTTGAAAGTCACGTTGAGATTGGGAGCACCCAGGCTGGCGATCATGTTCTGGCAAGCGGTGGAGAGCGCAGCCAGACAGCTCTGGCCGAACAGGTTGTCCTTGGAGCTGGATTTGTTGAAGGACCCCAACGACAGCGCACCCAGTTTACTGGCCGAGTTGCGCTGGCTGGGCTGGAAATCCGGCTGCGGCGGGTAAGGTCCCCCGCCAGAGCCCGAGCTACCGCTACCGGCGCCCGCACTCGGGGGCGAGTTCACGCCTGGAGCGCTGTGCGGGGTGGCCTGCCGGCTCCCTGAGCCAAATGGAAAGCCGGGCTGGCCCCCGAGAGCTGGCGCAGGAAAATCTGGAGGCGGGGGCCGCCGCTCAGACGGAGCATTGGGCAGTCCCACACCAGCCCCAGGCGACTGCAACTGGCCTAAACTAGCCAAGCTGCCCCCAAACTGCAGCCCCGGCGAAGCCAGAGCGGGCACGTGGCCTTCCCCCGGCATCCTCAGAGGCTCCTGCAGAGAGCCTCGAAATAGCACCCCTGAGCCACCCGGGGCAGGGGGAGGTGCTAGGCCAGGGTCGTGCGGGCCGCAGTCTGCCGGCAACCCCGCACCGCCCATCCTCCGGGGCAGCAGGTCTCCCTGCGGGTGTGGACCGGGAAACCATGCACTCTCTTGTGCCAGGTGGGACGCCTGCTGCTCGAAGCCGCCCAGACGCCCCGCACCCGTGCTGCTGCCTTCTCGTTCAAAGTTCGTCTGAGCCAAGCCGCTCACCGAACCTCCATGGACCAGGCTACCTGGGCCTACGTCCCCAGGATGACCTAGCTGGGCCAGGTTGGGCTGTCGCAACCGTTGCTGCTGGTTCCGAGACGCCATCTGTTTAATTATGAGGGCCGCATTCTGGCGTTGTTGTTGTTGCTGCTGCTGATGCTGCTGTTGCTGCTGCTGCTGCTGTTGCTGCTGCTGATGCTGCTGTTGCTGCTGCTGCTGCTGCTGCTGCAGAGCCTGGTGTTCCGGACCCGGGTGTTGCAAGGGCGGTCCCGAGGTGAAGCTGTCCGGCACAGGCGGTGTGAACTCGCCTGGGAGGCCTGGGTAGGCAGAGGGAGAAAGTTGGTTGTCCAGGGCGCCGTTATGCACGCTACCATTCCACGAGGTGCAACGGTCCACGCCTGCGCTGCCCGGGAAGTCAAAGCGAGGCCTCTTGGCCACGTTCATGTAGGGGGGCGCATCGAAATGCTGCAGCCTCTGGTTGGGCGCCTGCTGAGGAGGGGGATGCTGCATGCTGAAAACAGGCTCAGAATATGGGTGCATGCTCCGGTTCTCTAGCCGGTGGATGGGGTACTCAAACTGAGCATGCTGGCTGGGCAGCATGGGGCCCCCGTCCTGCAGGCCGCCGCTGGGTGTGCCAGCCTCGCCCTGCTGGGGCCGCGGGAGAGCAGGAGGGCAAGAATTCTGTCGGACCAGAAGCCCGGGTGGCGGCGGCGGCTGCTGCGAGGATGATGGGGCCTGCTGGGGAGGCTGCATTAATGGGTGCCGGGAGCCCACTGCAGGCTCCAGACTCACAGGCATCTTTCGGGCCCCGCCAAACCTCTCGAAGAACACTCCGTGCTGAGGTTGCTGCTGTTGTGGTGGTGGCTGCGGTGGCTGGCCGTGCATTTTGGACAAACCTACCAAGCCTGCGGCTCTGGGCATGGCCGAAGCACCCGGGAAAGCGCCCCCGGGAACCTGGCGACCCGCCGCATAATGTGGCAGCTGTCCTTCGGAGTCGGAGGGCGAAAACATGTCAAAATGTCCTGAGGGCGGCTCGCCCGGGTAATTGTATTCCAGCGAATCTACAGCTCCTTGGTTCGTCACCCTCCGGGGCTCCAGACTGTGAGAATCCGAGCCGCTGGAGGCTGGCAGGCCGTGGAAAGAAGCAGCCCGGTTAGGGCTCTGGTCCAGCGGCAGGCACGGGGCAGGCACAGCGTGGCCCGAAGTGCCCGAACTGTGGAAATCCGGGAGGTTTCCTGGCCGCTGCGGGCCGAAGCCCTCCGGCCCCTGGCTCTCCGCCATGTGCTCATAACTCTCTGCGAAGGGCGGCTGGCTGCCCAGGCCGCTCGCGGCACCTCCGTAGCCAAGAAGCCGGCCCCCGTGCAGACACGAGGCACCTGGGTCCGGACCACCGAAGTTGCCCCCAAAGTGGGGGTGATGCTGGTGGGGGTGGTGGCCTCCGGGGTGGCTGTGGTGAGGCTGCTGACCACCGAAGAAGCCGTGCACAGGCTGCGCCTGCAGCCCCCCTGCGTGCAGCTCTGAGTGGCCGCGCGCGTGAAAGCCGTAGGGCTCCATGTTCAACCCCAAGATAGGAGGTTCACCCAGAGCGCTTATGGCAGGGTCCACAGGGCCAGGAGGGGGCCCGGTGTGGAAAGAAGGAGCCTTAAAGTGGGCGTTCATACTCAGTCCGGCTTCGTTAAAGTTCCCCTCGCCCTGGCCAGCGTGCCGGCTGTTGATCTGGGGCTCGAACTGGTCCAGCCCAAACATACTTGGCTGGGGGCGGGGGGGAATCAATAGGGCATGACAGCCTGCTCCGCTGCGCGCCTGGGGCCAGCTACTCGCTTCAGGCCGGCTCCGGCGCTCCCGGACGTTCTCACCGGGGCGAGGCGCAGCGCTCACCGCCACCCCGCCGGGCGCGCGGGCGCTGGCTGGGAGCTCTCCGCTGTTCTCCGGAACCTCTAAATCTACCCAAGCGGGCCTCTCACGTCTTGCGAGGCCGGGGTGCCTCCTGGAGCCTTGTCGGGGGGCCCATGCCCCGGGCGGATGGCACGAGTGGGTATGCGGAGAGGAGACCTGGCGGCCGACCAGCTAAGACAAAAAGTTAAGTGGGGTGGGGGGAGGAAAATAGGCGGGAGAGCGAAATGATCACCTTTTGGAGTCCGCTGCGCGGCGGCTGGGGCCGTAGGGGAGCCCCTTGGTCCCTCTCCTGCCCCGAGTCCCCGAGCCCGGGTCGCACGGGTTCCCGCACCTCCAGGCGATCGGCGACGAATGCTTCAGCGGCTCGGAAGACAGGCGGCTCCGCTCCTCATCGCCGGTGCTGGCCCCGCGGCAGGAGATGCGGGCGCCGGAGCGGGATCGCAGGCTGCGGGAAACGCGCGGCTCCGCGGCTCGGGCTCGTCCGCCAGTCGCCGCGCGAGTTCGCGGGCGTCTGTGGCCGCGCGCGGGCGGGAAGGCGTGGGGTCGGTGGTTCCGAGGCTGCGTTTCCCGCCTCCGCGCTCCGCGGGTCCCTTCGGACCCAGGAAGGGGCCGCGCGTGAGCGAGCTGGGCGCGCGGGGCGGGAGGGGCGTTGCGAGGTCTGGGCTCCCGCTCAGCGTCTGCCTCTAGCCGGCGCCCGGAGAAGCAGCAACAAGTTTTGCGTTTCAGCAATCCATTCCAGCCATTACCGCTGCACCAATCAGCGCCGCCCGAGCGGGCCCGGGGCGGGGCTCGCTCTTAAGGTGGTCCCGGGTCCGGGCTGCGCAGGCCTGGCCACCGACTCGCGCTACTCCGAGTCCAGGCTACGGCGATGGGGGTGCGCCCTGGGTGCCCCCGGCTGGGGAGGGCGCGAGCAGAGGACTACGGCGGGAGCCGGGCTTTGTCCGCCCCTTCCCATTCACACTGTTTCCAACTCCCCACCCCCAACTGGAGCCAGCGCGACCTGCCGGGTGGGCAGGGGCGGGGAGGTGGGCGGTGAACTGTGCGGGGCGCACAGACAATGGGGTCGCCTGGCTGAGCCCCGGGACTCGCCAGGGAAAGTCGCTAAGTGTCGCCTGTGCTGCAGCCCGGTGCGGTGCCCCAGGGAGCCGGCCCTGGGAAGTTTACGGTGTGATCGCCGAGGGCAAACACAAAGTGAGGTAGTCTCCCGGAGCCAGGACTGGCTTGCTGCTTCCCGAGTCGCCCACCGTCCGCGGCTTCCGGTTTTCTGCCTCTGGCTCCACCGAGAAAAAGCCACGCACACTCGGCCGCTTTCTGGGGACACTTTGGGTGAGCCCGGCGCGGAAGCAGCAAAGCGAGAAAATGCGGAACCCCGAGGGGAGCGACGCGCAAAGCGCACACAGTGGGGCTCCGACACCTTGCGGCGGCCACAGGCGCGCAGGCCCAGACCCTGGAAGGCGCGAAGTTGGATTCCTTAAAAGATCAATTAAACTGAAGAGGTCAAGGAACGGAATTGGATTGTGATACTAAAATCAATAGGAGTAATTTAATATCTGCCCTGTTTCCTATGAAATATTTATCCCAATAATCTTAGTTAAAATGTTTAAATCTTCCCGATCCTCACGGAGGCTGAAATCTGTCTTGCAATTAAAAGTTGGAGGTGATGGGAGCTAGAGGTGTTGATTATGTGGACGCGCGCGCACCACACACAGCCCCGCGCGCCAGCACTCGTGTGCGTGTTTTCCTCTCAAAGTGTAAGTAGGGGAGGAGGGACAGAAAGGCTTTTAATTTTCCATGCCATGAAATAAAGCGAGACAATTTTGCTGGCAGGCCAGGATTCTTAAAAGAGAAGGGGGGGAAAAACTTTCGTTGAAGTGCCCTGATATCGCTATTAAATCTAAATAAAATTAAGCATGGTGTATAAAAATGCCTTTTCCCCCCACAAAAGAAAGTGTTTATCGCCCAAGTCTGTCTAGCGTTTGCTAAATTACGCATGAAATCTGAAATGAAATAAACGTTATAATAAAACCAACCCTTTTTATTTAAAAACCTCAGATTAAGCACTCCACTGTCGCGGGCATGAGTTAAAAGTTACCGTGTCATTCGCGGCGAATTCATCACTCCCCGGAGCTTCTAGTTGGAAAATGGCTCGATTGGGGGGGGGGGGGCAGAAATCCCCAAGGGACTTCTGAAGCAATCACCCCCTACACACACACACACACACACACACACACACACACACTCACCCCGCCCCCGCTGCTTCACCCCGCCAAACACACTCTCACCCCGCCCCTGCTCCTTCACCCCACATACACTCCCCCACCCCCACACACACTCGAAATAATGCTCGGGAAGCTGCAACAAGCTCAGGCCTTTCCTGCAGTCTACAGATTTTTTTTTTCCTTCTGAAATTAAAAATGAAAATTACCCCCACCAAAAAGGGGGCCCATAAATAAGCATTGGGAAGAAGTATTTGTGCAGGGTGGTGGAGTTTTAAAAGGATTTTTCTGCAGGATCAGGTTGTTGGTCTGTGATTAAATATTGATTTTGTGTAATTAGTTTTCATGCGAACTATCCTCTTGCTGATAGCTTAGAGGTTTCAGAACTAGAAAAGAAATGGAACTGGACATGGAAATTATTACTTAGCAAAGTGACAGGGAAGGAGAGCGGGGAGACAGGCCTTGGCTATGCAAGCACAAAGGAAAAAGGACCCAGTTAGACACCTCCGAGGGAGCCTTCAGCCCACAGCCAGGGGCCGCTGGTCCTCTTGGGCAGGAAGGGGGAGAGCCCAGGGTAGATCTCAGGAGGATGCCCCAGGTAGCTGTGACACATGACCTTGTGCCCATCTTGGGGATGGTAGCCTTCTCAGGAGGCAGGAATGGAATACCTTGTCCATCATGTCAGGAGGGGACAGGATGTTTTGGGAACTTTGTGGAGTACTAGGGAGGGGTGGCAGGAGCTGGGAAGGAGTTCACGCAGGCCTGCTCTCTGAGGGGCACTGGTCTGAGGTATTGGGTGGGGGTCCCCGCATCTGACTGAATTTCCTGTTTGCACTGAAGGGAGGAAGTATAGGCATTTTTTCCGGGCTCTTTCCCAGAGTCAACATTTTGGGGTGTTTGGGTGTCTGAAGAGAGAATTGAGTTTGGAGGAGGAGGACTCCTTTCTTAACACTGTAAATGGACTATACTTGCATTTGTGCTTGCCCTGGGAGGCTAGCTAGCTGCCATCTGTGTGCTTCTGTATATGGCAGGTGCATGTACCTTTGCACATCACTGTGCAGTGTGTGTGTGTGTGTGTGTGTGTGTGTGCGTGCGCACATGCATGCATGCGTGTGCACGAGCACACACACACTCTCACGGGTATTGTCTGCTTTTAACCACCACTGCCTATCCCTCTGGGTGTGCAGCTATTTATCTCTGTGCAGTTGCATTTACCCCTTGAACGCCCTCACCCCTGCCCTATGTATATTTTGTACTGCTCTGTGAGGACATGCATGTCTGCCTGGGCCCTCTGTGCACCAGTGTTTGCACCTCCATGGTGTGGGTACCCCTTTACGGGCCTGTGTGTGCTCACACCTCTGGAGCTGGCTCCTAAGTTTCTTTCAAACAGGCACATTGCCCCCTAGTGCTCAAACAAACTCAGAGTCCCTCCTGGCACCAAGCCAGAAGCTGCAGAGCCTCAGGCATCCATCCAGGCCTCCTCTTTCCTCTCCTCCTTCCTGCACCCCACCACCACCACTACTAAACATGTTGGCACCAGCAAAGGAAGGAAGGGACACAGATAGGCTGGGGCTCTGGGGCTGCTGAGGGTGCTCTGAGCTGGGGACGTGTGAGGAGCTGCCTGGAATGCCCCGCAGCTGCTCAGAACAGCCTCCAGCTGGGGCTGAAGAGTGACATCCACATACAACAAAATGAACACACTCAAAACCCATGACCTTGTGAGCAGGAGACACAGCGCTCACATTTGCCCATCAGCCCCACACAAACATACAAAGGGGACCCATCAGCACACAGACACATAGTGGACAGACATGTCAGAACCCTGGTGACAGGGCAGGACAGTATCCTCTCTGCTACCTGAGTACAAGGGTCCTGTTTGTTTTCGTGGCAACCCTTCAAGGTCCAAACCTGACCCATTTGACAGATGCCTCCCTTGGTCAAGGAATTTGCAGAGAACAAATAAGAGCAGGTCCTAAATTCTAGTCTTCAGACTGCCTGAGCTATGCCAGATCTGTACTACCACGGGCATAGCTGCCTATGGCTGCCCTGGGAGGGAGCCGCAGCAGCAGGGCTCTTCCCCAACAAATGCTCTTTGCCTTTCCCTGTGGTGATAGTTTGTTTGTGCTCTAACAAATGATGCTTGCCTGAAGATCAGAGTGTGGAGCTAGCCACGAGCTAGCCATAGAGGCCAGGCAGTGGTGGCACACATCTTTAATCCCAGTACTTGGGAGTCACATGCCTTTAATTCTAACACTAGGGAGGTGGAGACAGGAAGGGATATGGCTGGGCAGAGAGAGGAATATAAGCCGGGAGGAGATGAGTTCAAGGCATTCAGTCTGAGAACTCGTAGAGACAGGAAACCCCATTCTGTCTGAGGATTTCGTAGAGGTAAGAACTAATGACTGGCTGCTCTGCTTCTCTGATCTTTCAACGTTCACCCCCTAATATCTGACTCTAGGTTTTTATTACTAAGACAAACTAGAAACTGGGCAACATTCCCCCAAATCTCCCATACACTCTGGAGCCTGGACACTTAGCAGAGTCCTCTGAAAAGCCTAGAGGAGCCCACTCCTCCAACACCGCCTTCATTTTACCTTGGGCAAAATACTACCTTCTCTGAGCTTCTGCTCTCATTGTTGGAAAGGGACATCAAAGCCAGTTTGTGTAGAACGTAAGGATGGTTGAGCATGTTTGCAGAACCAACAGACTTCACATGGAGCCTGCGATTCAGTGTTTGCTCCTCTCCGTCACCAGTCATCAACATGTCTCTTGCATAGGAATGCAAGAAGGCAGGAAGAGGGGCTGGAGAAATGGCTCAGTGGTTGAGAGCACTGACTGCTCTTCCAGAGGACCCGGGTTCAGTTCCCAGCACCCACATGGCAGCTCACAACTGTCTGAAGATCCAGTTCCAGGGGATCATCCAGTTCCAGGGGATCTGACACCTTCACACCAGTGTACATAAAATAAAGTAAATAAACAATAAGAAAAAAAGGTAAAATAAATCTTTACAAAAAAAAAAAGAAGGCAGGAAGACACTCAACCTTGCTCAGTAGCCCAGTGATCATGATGGATGCCTTACCCTCCTCCATGCTAATGCCCATGGAACAGTCTAGATGGTACCCTAGACAGAAACCTCCAGGAAGACATAGTGCAGCCAGGAGAGAAGACAGAGGAGCTGACTAGTGGGGCCGAAGGGATGAGACCTTCCTGCAGCCACAGGCTGCTGGTTGCTAAGCTACAGCAATTCCCACCTCTCAACACATGCTTGATATCTTTTGAGTATGTCTCTTCTTCTAGCTGTCCACTGAATGGCTACTGTATGCCATCTGATAACTCAGAAAAAGAAAAGTTGAAAACAGCCTCTACTGTCAAATCAGATCAAAAGAGTCCTATTATTTGGCATGAGAAGGATTCCATCAATAAGGGCTTAAAATAGCTGTGAATGGAGGGGAAAGAAATAGAAAAGGGTTCACAAAGGTAGGTTTTGAAGGTAGAATAGGAGTATGAGGCCGGGCGGTGGTGGCGCACGCCTTTGATCCCAGCACTCGGGAGGCAGAGGCAGGCGGATCTCTGTGAGTTCAAGACCAGCCTGGTCTACAGAGCTAGTTCCAGGACAGGCTCCAAAGCCACAGAGAAACCCTGTCTCGAAAAAACGAAAAAAAAAAAAAAGGAGTATGAAAACCAGACTAGGCCAAAGGACCATTCAAGATATAGACACCAGGCTAGAAGTATGTGGGAAGTTTCAGGCAGCAATGAGGAGAGTGAAAAGGGTCAGAACCTGGATCAGGAGGTGGACATGTGTGGGCCTTGTGAACACCACAAAAGACCAGAAGCAAATCCCTGGAGACTCAAGTACCATTCCTTTCTTTGCCTTTCAAGGTGGTCCCAGAAGTCATCCTTGGCTTTCTTGGAAACCAGGCCTGGGGGAGAAGTCCTGTGTTTGTCCTGAAGCAGGTAGCCGAGAGCATGCCATACTGTGTGCATAGACTAGAATTCCCTCTTGTGGCACAGGATCTGCCCACCTATCCCTCTTAAGAGCAGCTTGGGTATGAGAGTTTTAAGTTGCAGGTTCAGAGCCACTGCTCCTGACTAGGCACAGCATCTATCCACAAACGTATCGGGGAGGAGGACGGTACAAGAAAGAATCTGGTTCACAGGGTAGATAGATGAATATACAGACAGTTGAGAAAGAAAAAAAGATGGATTGGATGGTTGATACGTGAATAGATGAAGAAAGGAAGAAAGAAAGATGGTGAATAGATAGTGGATAATGGGTGGATGACGTTAGATTGTAGATGGGTGAATGGATGGTAAATAAATAGTAGGTGGATGAATAATGGGTGGATTGGATGATGAATGGATGGATGGGTATTAGATGGATGGATGGATGGATGATGGATGGATGGATGGATGATGGATGGATGGATGATGGATGGATGGATGGATGATGGATGGATGG